>NC_084583.2:23287500-23372500 GCF_033978685.3 Nerophis lumbriciformis | reverse complement strand
AACTACGGTAAACAGCCGCCATCTTTTTTCCCCGTAGAAGAGGAAGTGCTTCTTCTTCTACGCAAGCAACCGCCAAGGTAAGCACCCGCCCCCATAGAAGAGGAAGCGCTTCTTCTTCTACTGTAAGCAACCACCCGCCCCGTAGAAGAAGAAAAAGCGCGCGGATATTACGTTTCATTTCCTTTGTGTGTTTACATCTGTAAAGACCACAAAATGGTTCCTACTAAGCGACAGGTTTCCGGTTCATGAAAAGACGCAATCTCTCCATCCGCACACGGACTACTATTTCACAGCAACTGCCTAAAGACTTTCAAGAAAAGCTGGCTACTTTCCGTGCATATTGTAAAAACAAGATAGCTGAAAAAAAGATCCGGCCAGAGAACATTATCAACATGGACGAGGTTCCACTGACTTTTGATATTCCTGTGAACCGCACTGTGGATACAACGGGAGCACGTACGGTGAATATTCGCACCACAGGGAATGAGAAGTCATCCTTCACTGTGGTTCTAGCTTGCCATGCTAATGGCCAGAAACTTCCACCCATGGTGATATTCAAAAGGAAGACCTTGCCAAAAGAGACCTTTCCAGCCGGCGTCATCATAAAAGCTAACTCGAAGGGATGGATGAAGAAAAGATGAGCGAGTGGTTAAGGTAAGTTTAAGTTTACGCGAAGAGGCCGGGTGGCTTTTTTCACGCAGCTTCGTCCATGTTGATATACGATTCCATGCGCGCCCACATCACGCTGGTTTTAATATATTATTAAAGTTTGACTGACCTATTTGACTGTTTTTTTTACATTCCTTTAGCGCAGTTAGATGCGGCTTACAACACGGGGCGGCTTATAGGTGGACAAAGTTTTGAAATATGCCGTTCATTGAAGGCGCGGCTTATAACCCAGGGCGCCTTATGGTGCGGAAAATACGGTATATGATATTTTCACCCTGTAAATCTAGAAAAAACATTCTAATATTTTGAGTACACCAGTATATTTTCTAGGAGATTACAAAAAGATTCTTAAAAGTTTAAAAAATGTTACTAAATGTTACATTCTTGCGTAATTTCCACATTTATTTTGTTAAATTCTACAGAAGAATATTTATTTCTTACATTCACTTTCAAAAATATTTTTTGCTATGCCTTATGTGCCTCTTAAAGGGAAGGTGAACTTTTTTGGAGTTTTGCCTATTGTTCACAATCATTATGAGAGGCAAGAAGACAAAAGTTTTTTTTTGTTTGTTTTTGCTTTTTAACATAAAATTCGTCTCGTTCTAGGTGGCTTTATTATTATTCTTCCGCCGCCTCTTTGAGCACTAATTTGACCCACTTAACATGCTTCAAAACTCACCATATTTGACCCACACATCAGGACCTGCGAAAATTGTCTTTTAATAAAAAAAAACCCCCGCAAAAATCAAAATTGCGCTCTAGCGCCCCCTAGGAAAAAAAAAACTAGACTGCCTGTAACTCCCATTAGGAAGGTCGGAAAGACATGAAACAAAATCCTCTATGTAGGTCTGACTTAGACCTAGTTCTCATAATTGTATATCATCGGGCAAAAATCAACAGAAAGTTGGCAATTCCCCCTTCAAGACAAAAAAGTACTAAAAACAGTCACTTTTGCCTCTTTGAGCTATAATTTGACCCTCTTAACATGCTTCAAAACTCACCAAACTGAACACACACATCAGGACTGGCTAAAATTGCAATCTAATGAAAAAACCTAACCCCAAATCTAAAAATTGTGCTCTACCGCAATTTTTTAATAAAACGCAGAAAAAACTGCTCCTCGGAAGAAAAAAATTACAAAACTGCCTGTAACTCCCACTGGGAAAGTCGGAGAGACATGAAACAAAAACCTCTATGTAGGTCTCACTTACACCTACATTTCATAGATTGACAACCCTCAGCAAAAATCAACAGGAAGTTTGCAATTTCCCCTTCAAAACAACATTTTTTTATAAACCGGTCACTTCTCTTCAAACATTATCTCCTCTGAGCGCGTTTGTCGTTTCAGCTTCAAACTAACACAGGAGAGAGATTGAACCCTTCCAAATAAAAGTTATCGAAATAATTTTGCTAACTGCTCCGGTTTTGATTTTATGAGCCTTCAAAGAACCGCTGTGCTGATGCTGCTGCGCTGATGCTGCTGCGCTGCTGTTTTCTCAAGATGGCTGCTTAAAAGCAGGAAGCACCAGCATGCCCACACAATGCAGACAAGGTAGGTACACTAGACAAAAGTATTGGGACACTTCGGACTAAAAGTAGACAAAAGTATTGGGACACTTATAACTACCACTGGACAAAAGTATTGGGACACTTAGGCTGAAAACTGGACAAAAGTATTGGGACACTTGGGACTACAACTTGACAAAAGTATTGGGACACTTAGGACTACAACTTGCCAAAAGTATTGGGACACTTGGGACTAAAACTGGACAAAAGTATTGGGACACTTAGGACTAGCACCTGCCAAATACACATCCCGTACCTGTATAATAACCAAGCTGTAGCAACATTGTTATTGTAAGAGCGAACACTGAGGAACTTTTTCTGTCGTAGTAACATGGCGTGCTTCGGTATTAGCCATAAAAGCTAACTACGGAAAGACATAATTTAGCTTCTACAACCACACAAAACGCGCTTGAGTTTGTAACGCACAACACTGCGATACGACACCAATTTGTACTGACTGGAAAACATGAACAATCATATTACAGTATTTGTAAGGTATTAGCCCACATTTCATATTTTGTTTGTACACAACTGAGCTAGCCAGACAGTGCATGTACTGTAGTTGTACTAACATGCATGGCGTGCTGCATGTATGATCAATATTAAAGTGACACACTCAATGTACAGTTGTTCATCTAATCCAGCTGGCCTGGGAGGTTTCCTGTTGATTTTGGATAAGCAATCCATTTATGTCAAAATAGCTTGGCTCCAAGTTCCACATTTATACCGTCAAAATTACCCAGACTTCAACACAATAGTTTAGATATGACATAATAAATGAATGATACAATAAAAGCAGAGCATTGGTGTTCAATAAATGACATGATCTCCTCATCATTCCAACACATTTAGCAACTTTTGTCCTTAGGTAACTTATATGAGGTTTCCATGATATATTTTCATCTATTACCACTCCTAAGAATGAATTTTGTTGAACATATTCTATTGGTATATCATCAATAACAATCCTGATGAGTATTTCACTTTTGCGATTGCTAAAGAACATGATTTTGGTCTTCTTTAAATTCAGAGACAATTTGTTGGTATTAAACCAAGTTTTTAACTTGATCATCTCCTCAGTTACAGAGGCCAGAAGTTGCTTCAGGTCGTCACCTGCACATGTAATGGTTGTATCGTCAGCAAAGAGGATGAACTTCAGCAGTGTTGATACTTTATATATTTCATTGATATACATTATAAATAGTGTGGGTCCCAGTATCGACCCCTGGGGGACTCCACAGGTTATGTTCATGAATGTAGATTGATGTTGGTCGATCTGGACAATCTGCTGTCTCTCATTCAAGTAGCTCTTCAGCCATTTCCCTGCCACTCCCCTTATGCCATAGTTTTCCAGTTTATTTACCAAAATCTGGTGGTCAATGGTATCGAAAGCCTTTTGCAGGTCAATAAAAATTCCTAAAACAAATTTGTTTTTCTCGATACCACTAGTAATGTTCTCTATTAGATCACTTAAGGCTAATGAAGTTGACCTATTTTGTCGGAACCCATATTGACAATCGGATAATAATGTGTGCTTTTCAATGAAGCCACGAAGTCTATTATCAAATAATTGCTTCAAAAGTATAAGGTTGTAAATCCTCATTTGTCCAAAAATAGTCGTCTTTGTTGTCTGTTACCAAGTCTGCCATGATTAGAAAACACACTTTTGTTTGATCCGGAAGTAGGAACACACATATTGCTTGAAGACAGATGTGCGCTTCTCTGGAAACAGAAATCAATGCGTGGAATGAATCAGTCCCGGTAATTATTAAAATGATCAAAAATACGGTAAATATTGAACATGTTACATATTGTTATGAACGTGTCTGTTACTACATTATATATAGACTTGCACTGTGGTTATAAAACGTTGCTGGAGGGTTTTGAAATTGTTGTAGAGGGCTTTGAAGGCTACAACGGTGACTCTTTCATGCGTTTCATCTTTAAAAACAAAAAAAATGGTGTTCTTGTCTCTCCTAATGATTGTAAACAATAGGCAAAATTCCCAAAAAAGTGCAGTTTCCCTTAAAAATCTCACTGTTAGCTTTGTAAGGTCATGTTACCTCTAAACTAAACTGATGCTAATCCACCTTTTTGTTCTCTTTTCCCCCCCCAAATAATCGATAATAGAACTGCTAAGGAACCAAATTGTAAGCAGAATCGAAAGTGGAATTGGAACCGGAAAACTCCTATCAATTCCCATCTCTAGCCAGGATGGGATCAAGCTCACCGGTGCCCCAGATGAGGACAAGCAGTATAAAAAATGAATAATGTGAATTGTTACCGTGTACTTGTAGTCTTTCTCCTTCTGCTTGCCTCTCCGCCGGAGCACGGGCAGGTCGTCAAACTCATAGAGTCCATGGAAAGGAAAAATGGCGTTCCCAGGGACCCAGGCAGACTCCACAATCTCTCCAATGGTCTCCAGAAAATACATGCGACAGGGACGAGGACTGGGAACTGGGGCAAAAACAAAATATTGATTTAAATGCTGTCAACATGTTTCCCATTAAAGATATATCTGTTTACGGTCTTCTTTTAATGGATTTTATTATAACAAAAATAATATAAAATGAAGTCTCCATGAAGAGACTTTCAAACCAAATTGCAGCACTAAAAACATAAATCATCCAGAAGACAACAAAAAAACAAGGAATGAGTCTGAAAAGAAACATAAGATTATGATGTCCTGCCCTGTCACTCGGATTGTGAGTGTCCGCCCTGAGATCGGTAGGTTGTGGGTTCAAACCCCGGCCGAGTCATACCAAAGACTATAAAAATGGGACCCATTTCCTCCCTGCTTGTCACTCAGCATCAAGGGTTGGAATTGGGGGTTAAATCACCAAAAATGATTCCCGGGCGCGGCCACCGCTGCTGCCCACTGCTCCCCTCACCTCCCAGGGGGTGATCAAGGGTGATGGGTCAAATGCAGAGAATAATTTCGCCACACCTAGTGTGTGTGTGACAATCATTGGTACTTTAACTTTAACTTTAATTACTTTATTCCAAAACCAAAATATACTGTATATTGTACATCATGCTTAAAATACAATTGCCAGACTGATTATAACATACACCAACACAAGACACAAGAACACAAAAATATGCAAAAGACTGTATAGCTAAAACACACACAAGCAGGTGGGATGAGATTTCACCAGATTTAAAATGTGACAATAGTTGTTTAGAGAAAAAGCTGTCTCGTGAGATCAGAAGTTTTTTTTATAAAAAGCATATACGACTGGACACGCAAAAAGGATTGGAAACACACATTTAGGGCCTGATCTAGTAAGATCCAAATACTATGTGCTAAACAGCGTGCGCAAACTAGTTGTTTACAGGCTGCTGACGTACTGCATAACAGTGTGGTACGCCAGCCGCACTGAAGCAGACAAAATGGCGATTTAGAGGGTCATAAAGTCTGCACAAAAAAATCATCGGCTGCCCCCTCCCCTCCCTGAAGGATTTACACAACTCCCGTTGTCTCAACAGAGCAAAAAACATCTGCAAGGACAGTACACACCCTGGCTTCCACCTGTTCGACGTGCTACCATCGGGCAGGCGCTACAGGTAAATCAGAGCCAGAACAAGCAGGCTCAGAGACAGCTTCTTTCCCAGAGCTGTCACCATCTTGAACTCTAACTTATAATAAATAATATACCCTTATACCAGGGGTCGGCAACCCGCGGCTCTAGAGCTCTTTAGCGCCGCCCTCGTGGCTCTCTGGAGCTTTTTACAAAATGTATGAAAAATGGAAAAAGATGAGGGGAAAACATTTTATTTTTTGTTTTATTTTTGGTTTCTGTAGGAGGACAAACATGACACAAGCCTCCCTAATTGTTACAAAGCACACTGTTTATATTAAACATGCTTCACTGATTCGAGTATTTGGCGAGCGCCGTTTTGTCCTACTAATTTTGGCGGTCCTTGAACTCACCGTAGTTTGTTTACATGTATAACTTTCTCCGACTTTCTAGGACGTGTTTTATGCCACTTCTTTTTCTGTTTCATTTTGTCCACCAAACTTTTAACGTTGTGCATGAAAGGTGAGTTTTGTTGACGTTATTGACTTGTGTGGAGTGCTAATCAGACATATTTGGTCACTGCAGGACTGCAAGCTAATCAATGCTAACATGCTATTTAGGCTAGCTATATGTACATATTGCATCATTATGCCTCATTTGTAGCTATATTTGAGGTAATTTAGTTTCCTTTAAGTCCTCTTAATTCAATTTATATCTCAAGACACACTATCTGTATGTAATATGGCTTTTAATTTTTGCGGCTCTAGACAGATTTGTTTTTGTATTTTTGGCCCAATATGGCTCTTTCAACATTTTGGGTTGCCGACCCCTGATGTAAACAAACTACGGTGAGTTCAAGGACCGCCAAAATTAGTAGGACAAAACGGCGCTCGCCAAATACTTGAGTCAGTGAAACATGTTTAATATAAACAATGTGCTTTATAACAATTAGGGAGGTTTGTGTCATGTTTGCTCTTTCAACATTTTGGGTTGCCGACCCCTGCCTTATACAATATCCTACCCTAATACCTTACTGTGCAATATTACCCTTCGAGTGCAATACATCCGACACTGATTGTTATCACTCCGGTACTCTTGTCTTGTTCTGTATATTGTACAGTATTTTGTATATTGTACAGGATTGCGTATTATTTTTATTGGATAGTAGTCTATTTATTTCAATTCTTAGTTTTATCTTTATTACTTCTTGTGTAATTTATTTTTATCCCATATTTGTTGCCACTACCGCACCTTAAGTTGGAGTACTTAATCTCGTTATATGTAAATATAATGACAATAAAGTCCGTTCTATCATATTCTATGTTTGACATGTTGCGTGTGATCTACAAAGACTGTGTGTACAATTTATATCAATTGCAGAATTGGTGCAGCCTTATTTAATTGAGGTTTTTATGTGTACTCCGTAGCTTTTACCATTGAGATACGTATATAATGCACATTTATGTTCATGTTCTCATGCTCCTATCTGTGGCGTTTTGCTATGTTTTGAAACATGCAGCAGGCATGCACCACTTTTCCTGGGTATTTTAGAGGCAGTCCTGCAGTGCATCTACAACAGAACCCGCTCTAGAGCGCCGAAGGGGCGCTTCGGGAGATGCTGGTACCAACTGGGAACAAGCACTAGAATGTCCCAGATGCAAGAAAATGGATATTGCAATTAGGGCTGGGCGATATTGCCTTTTTTTAATATCGCTGTATTTTAAGGCCATATCGCGATACACGATATATATCTCGATATTTTGCCTTAGCCTTGAATGAACACTTGATGCATATAATCACAACAGTATGATGATTCAATGTGTCTACATTAAAACATTCTTCTTCATACTGCATTAATATATGCTCATTTTAAACTTTCATGCAGAGAAGAAAATCACAACTAAAAAAATCACTATTTTTTTCATACGGTGTTGATCTGGAAATGTTTGCCTCTGCATTTTGATGGTGTGGGCGTGTGGCACCAAACGGAGATATTGACGTGCGGAGTAAGCACTCTTCATTGTTTAGTGGGTGACTTTTCAAATGATGCTACATATTAGCAGTGTAGCCGAGTGTCCTGGGTTCGCCTATACGGTGTACTTATCTAATAAAATAATAAACGGGAGACATTAGAGCAGGTTCGGTAGCCACCGCTTCTTTAATGTCAACATCACACACCTCCTTCCACAACCACACACACCCTACGTCACAGCCCTACGGCAACTCTGGAGGGACAAAACTCCTCCTCCTTACACTCCGGTAACTTGGGACACCCTGAACTGTTTGTTACAGCAGTAATGCTACTTTTTATAGCAATGCTTTTGCCCCACACTTGACAATTTACGGTTATCTGTTCGACATCTTCCCACTAGAAGCCAAACCACCGCCAGACGATGGACCCCCTGCTGTTTTTCTTGGGAATGAATTCTTCCTCCAGATTTCCACTTTCTTTTTATTGTATCACCGCTAGCATCACAGCTAATGTTAGCCATGCTGCTACCTCTCTGCTCGGGGAGGGCGTATACGTATGTGACAGTATGTGATGTGTGACGTATGATGTAACAGTATGTGACGTATGTAAGAAGGTGCGCTTGCTGTCTGTGAAAAGGAGAGACAGGAAAAGCAACTGCGTGAGAACGTATACTCGATATCACAATATAGTAATTTTCCATCGCACAGAGACCTTGCAAAGGTCACCCTAACCCTAACATATATATATATATATATATATATATATATATATATATATATATATATATATATATATATATATATATATATATATATATATGAAATACTTGACTTGGTGAATTCTAGCTGTAAATATACTCCTCCCCTTTTAGCCACGCCCCCAACCCAAAAATACGGTACTAGTCACCTATCAACATTATATACAAGTAAGACTATGCAAGATTTAGTGCAAAGTACAAATATGAACATACGAGAGATATATTGTGTGCTATATCTTGTGTGCTATCAAGTTTGCACATGTTTTAATACACGCAAACCTTTCGTAGATCAGTCACTGAGTGTTTTGCATACAGATAAAACAGAGCTAGCAAACAAAGCTAGCGAATAGAAGACGCAGCAGGCTAAACTGTTGATCGTGGATACAACAGAGAAGCACTCCGGACACACTGAATTGCTTTCCCTCAGCAACAAGATGCCACTACAGTAGCCCAGAGATAAAACAAAACAGCCAAATCGACTCTCTTTAAAATATGTTCTACAGTTAAAAGCTCATGCATGCAAAAACTTCAAAGTGCACCTGCATTGTTTTTTTGACCCAGCCAAATTAAAACAATGTTTCCTTGTCCAATCAAAAACCTTGGCGAGGTAGATTACCTAAAATGCAGGCGCACTTTTAGGATTTTTTTTTAAAACCATGATTTCCCCCCTCCACCCACCCGCACACCAGTGACGTGCGGTGAGGTTGATGGCTGGTGAGGCACTGACTTCATCACAGTCAGATTTACAAACATATGAACCCTAAAGAGTATCTTATTCACCATTTGATTGGCAGAAGTTAACGGGTTATGTTTAAAAGCTCATACCAGCATTCTTCCCTGCTTGGCACTCAGCATCAAGGGTTGGAATTGGGGGTTAAATCACCAAAAATGATTCCCAGGCGCGGCGCCGCTGCTGCCCACTGCTCCCCTCACCTCCCAGGAGGTGATCAAGGGGATGGGTCAAATGCAGAGGACTCATTTCATTACACCTAGTGTGTGTGTGACAATCATTGCTACTTTAACTTAACTTTAACTTTACACATACAAACTGTAGCACACAAAAAAGCACATTTAATAAAAAAAACGTTATTATGGTCTTACCTTTACTTAGAAATTAAGTCCATGCGCCGCAACTAAAGCCCTCACTTAAACTTTCCACGTGCAAGATTGAATCTATTTAAAAAAGTGTAACCGAGGGTTTATAAATGTCGCCTATACTGTATGAAACTACAAAATAACAAACACGGAGGCTCCAGTTTACACGAGGACCACTTTATTTACCTTCTTTCAAAAACCTCCGCAACGTGACATCACTTCCGCTCTTAGCGCCTTCAAAATAAGAGCTCAAGGCATATACTGTATAACAGGAACTTAACATCACAAAGAGGAAAGCCCATGAAAATAGGTTACAAAAGTTATTTAATAAGAAGCCAAAAAGTGCAAAAACAATAATGTTCATGTTGGAAGAGTTGTGAATTAGGTACACCTGCAGTCTGCAGGTGTATCTAATGTTGTGTCCCTGCAGTCATTCACAACTCCTCCAACACCAACATTATAGTTTTTGCATTTTTTGGCTTCTTATGAAATCATTTTTTTAAATAGATTCAATCTTGCACGTGGAAAGCTTTAGTAGCTTAGTTGATATAACAATTCTACGGCGGGGGTGCAGGAGGCGAGCCTCAGCCAGTGCGTCTTTTGCAGCCGTTTTATGATCGCTCAGCACAAGAAATACTTTACACACATACAGTTGTTGACAAAATACACTGTACATTATATACCTCAGCTAACTAAACTATGGAAATGTATAATATAATTCATATAGCAATACAGTCTCACTGCACAGCAGGCCAGCAGTTAGCCGAGTCATTGCGCAATCCATGTTGAGGCACTGAGTGACGTGCCTCAACTGGCTGCTGTTCACCGCACCGTCTCTTCTCAGTATTTGAACGGCAAATGTGAAAATTCAGCGAATTTGAATAAAAATAATCTAAAACTGGTGAAGTTAAATGGAAAATAACTTTATAGTATAATCACTGGATACATATAACAATTTACATTTTTTTTTCTTTTTACTTTTTTTTTTCTTTCCATGATGGCAGGTGAGGCCCCGCCTCACCTGCCTCTAGTGACTGCACGTCACTGCCGCACACACAGTACATGCAGGTCAGGGGCCCATGGAATTGTCACAACCTCACATGGCGCCCCTGCTTTGAATTAATGTTCAAATCTTGTCTCGTCCTTGGGAACCCAAAATTTTTGTACTGTCCCGTCTTGACAAAACAACAAGAATGTTTAAATGAAAGCTTACTTTTCATCTTGGTGTGGAGGCCCAGTTGAGGGTCGCAGAGAACTCGGCATGGCCACCAGGGCCGTCTGTTGAACTTAGCCCATACCACATCGCCATCCACATGTTGCACCGATGGAGCAAGTCTTTTCTTTGGGCTGTTGGACTGAGCAAGAGAATGACACAATTAACATCAAACACATTTGATAATGTCCTAACTGACCAGAGAAAAGCATTTTGTTTATTGAAGATGTATACTGTATCGGGCAGGGGTCTAACTACCACCACTATTAGGACTTCTTTGACAAAAAGAAAAAAGGTGACTTGTTTTTTATTTTTATGAATGGCAAAATTTAAATTGTACTTTATTTACAAAGCTGAGTATATAGTGTGTTAATGTGTCAACAAATAGTGGCATAATGCCTGAATACAACGGTTATATAGTTTACCCTTTAGTGAGCTACTCAAAATCAGGTGGTGCTCTACAGCTCACAGGTAAGTCACAGGTAAGACCCCTGGAATAGGGCTTTGTGCATTTACTTTGACTTTACGGTATACCTTTTCATGTGGAGTTATGTTTAAATAACTCATATCGTCCACATTCTGAGTTTAGGTGATTTTTTTGTGTGTTCAATGGCTACCTTTAACTGGAAATGATGTACCGTCTGCAGAAGTATGAGCTGTAAGTTTGATCATTTAGTTTTCTTTCAGCAAAGAGGCTAACCTACCATGATGTTGCTTTTAAAAAGTGGCTGTAATGTTAGCTATCTTAGTATTGCTACAGTTTGTGACCTTTTATCTCACCCCCTTAATGTTACGTTGATGTATGTGATATAAGGTATCTATTAAGTGTAGAGTTACAGTGTATGTGTAAAAAGTGCTTCTTAGAGCCACACTATGTCAGACACATGTGTAAACAAACAGCTCATTAGCATAAGAGCTACACACACTAAAAACAACATGTTCCCAGTCGGACTAACAAGCAATTTAAGCTGTGTAAATACCAGCATCAAGGCCAGATTTTGGACAACCTACTTCAAACGCGCTTTTGTGGGACGACTGAAATGTATTTAAGAGAAAGTACAGTAGTACCTCCTCAACTAACGAGTATTCAGGGATACAAATAGTCGCTCTGATGCTTTAAGTTGCGAGCTCCTTTCCCGTCCTCGATTGAAGTAGTATTTGTCCACAGTTAGAGATCGACACAATCCGTGAAGGAAAAGAAGCAGACGACATGTCCAGGAACCTTACTCTGCATCACACAAGCCGCAGCCAGCGTTCGTGGCATGCAGCCAAAAGCATCCAGACAACAAACATTTCTCTACTAAAACATGGAAAAACTCCCAATGCTGTTTGACATGTTTCAGTTTGTCCTGTCTCCCGACTCAACTGGACAGTCACGCATTACCTTTTGTACACAGACCTACAGTACATATTACTTGCGGTCACCTCTCGACGATTTCCTGGTTAGTATTGTTACACGACGGAGAAGCAGCCCATACAAAGACAAAAGTCTGCTCCCCAAGGTGAACGTTCAACAGAATGATTACATTATTTCCTAACACAACTGTAGTTCTTTGTAGTACATGCTATATTAATGTTTTTTAATCAGTATTTCTTATCACTTTTATGCAGACGACTGCCAAATTTATATGCCTATTTCAAAAGGCCACGGCCCCCTGACACCCCTTCTCAACTGTCTATGCGACGTCAAGGCTTGGTTAGCCCAGAATTTTTTAATAATGAATGAGGGAAAAACGGAAATTTTAGTGTTTGGTCCGGCCCTCACTGACTTGGGACCATTGCAAAATTACCGTATTTTCCGCACTATTAGCCGCACCTAAAAACCACAAATTTACTCAAAAGCTGACAGTGCGGCTTTTAACCCGGTGCGCTTTATATATGGATTAATATTCCGATTCATTTTCATAAAGTTTCGATCTCGCAACTTCGGTAAACAGCCGCCATCTTTTTTCCCGGTAGAACAGGAAGCGCTTCTTCTTCTACGCAAGCAACCGCCAAGGTAAGCACCCGCCCCCATAGAACAGGAAGCGCTTCTTCTTCTACTGTAAGCAACCACCCGCCCGCGTAGAAGAAGAAAAAGCGCGTGGATATCACCGTACGTTTCATTTCCTTTGTGTGTTTACATCTGTAAAGACCACAAAATGGCTCCTACTAAGCGTCAGGGATCCGGTTCATGAAAAGACGCAATCTCTCCATCCACACACGGATTACTATTTCACAGCAACTGATATTCCTGTGAAACGCACTGTGGATACAACGGGAGCACGTACGGTGAATATTCGCACCACAGGGAATGAGAAGTCATCCTTCACTGTGGTTCTAGCTTGCCATGCTAATGGCCAGAAACTTCCACCCATGGTGATATTCAAAAGGAAGACCTTGCCAAAAGAGACCTTTCCAGCCGGCGTCATCATAAAAGCTAACTCGAAGGGATGGATGAAGAAAAGATGAGCGAGTGGTTAAGGTAAGTTTAAGTTTACGCGAAGAGGCCGGGTGGCTTTTTTCACGCAGCTCTGTCCATGTTGATATACGTATGTTTGTGATTGCACATTTGCGTACATTTTGGGAGTGAACAGAGTTGTTAGAACGCTGGTTTTTAATATATTATTAAAGTTTGACTGACCTATCTGACTGTTTTTTTGACATTCCTTTAGCGCAGTTAGATGCGGCTTACAACACGGGGCGGCTTATAGGTGGACAAAGTTTTGAAATATGCCGTTCATTGAAGGCGCGGCTTTTAACCCAGGGCGCCTTATGGTGCGGAAAATACGGTATGTGCGTCCCAAAGTCACCAGCCTTGGCGTCACTATAGACAGCGATTTTAAACTTGACAAACAAGTCAATGGCGTTTTAAAATCGTGTTCTTATCATCTTCGTCTTTTAGCAAAGGTAAAACCGTTTTTATCTTTTAACCTTTTTGAACAAGTCGTGCATGCTTTTATTTCAAGTCGCCTGGACTACTGCAATGCACTTTATGCTGGCATTAGCCAAAAAGCTCTCTCCCGGTTGCAGTTAGTCCAGAATGCGGCAGCACGACTTTTAACAGGGGCCAGGAGACGCCAGCATATAACCCCAATCCTTGAGAGTTTGCACTGGCTCCCGGTTCATTTTAGAATTGATTTTAAAACCTTGCTGTTTGTTTTTAAAGCTTTACATGGACTGGCACCTCAGTATATCTCGGACCTCATCCAAATTTACAATCCTGCGCGCGCTCTGAGGTCCGAGAGCCAGCTCCAGCTCGTGGTGTCCAAGACCAGACTTAAAACCAGGGGAGACAGGGCCTTCTCTGTGGTCGGCCCTAAGCTCTGGAACACTCTGCCCCTCCATATTCGAACTGCTCCCACAGTGGAGTGTTTTAAGTCTCGTCTTAAGACCCACTTTTATTCTCTGGCTTTTAACACTACGTGAGTTGTGTGGTCCTCTGTTGTCCTCTGTGTTTTTAAAATTTTGATTTCTATTTACTGTTTTAATTGGTTTTACCCTTTGAAATTGTTTTTAATCATATTTATTTTATATTGTTTTTAATTGTGTTTAATATTGTTGTGCAGCACTTTGGAAACATTTTGTTGTTTAAATGTGCTATATAAATAAAGTGGATTGGATTGATTGGATTATTTAAAAGTTTGCTCTTTATTATAAATGATATGTGATGTGTTAAAATTGTGGCATTTTGGAAGGGCCAAGCAAACAGAATAAATCAATTTCAATTTGTTTGAGATACAAGTGTTTTGAGTTTAGAGCTCTGTCGTGGAACAAATTGAGCTTGTAAGTTGAGGTACTACAGTTGTTGAATTAAAGCATAATAATATTGGACGTTTGAAGGAGTCTTATTATGCAAAACCAACTTTTCTTAGCTCTTGGCACCCGTTTATGTATTTGAGATCCCCATAACTCACGAAAATTTGAATCCAAAACGTGGCGGCCTTTCGGAAATATTAAAACACTTTTGCCTTAGTTTCGTTAGCGAATATCTCCATGCATGGTAGAGGTTTAGCCGTAGAGCTTTGTGCAAGTCTGACATTTTTATTCAGTTGTAGTCAGTAAGTTCGCTATTTTACTCTAACCTCTTGTTTTGGGGCAGACTGTCTCATACATGCATGCTAAAATCCTCTGCTGTTGCCATTTCTAATGAAAAGTAGGGCAAAGTTCTAACTCATATCTGTTAGAAGACTCGATATGGAAGCGTGAAAAACTACAGCATGGCGGACGGGGTAGAGACACAGTCCAGGTAGGATTGGCCTTGGGCACGTACAGGTAAAAGCCAGTAAATTAGAATATTTTGAAAAACTTGATTTATTTCAGTAATTGCATTCAAAAGGTGTAACTTGTACATTATATTTATTCATTGCACACAGACTGATGCATTCAAATGTTTATTTCATTTAATTTTGATGATTTGAAGTGGCAACAAATGAAAATCCAAAATTCCGTGTGTCACAAAATTAGAATATTACTTAAGGCTAATACAAAAAAGGGATTTTTAGAAATGTTGGCCAACTGAAAAGTATGAAAATGAAAAATATGAGCATGTACAATACTCAATACTTGGTTGGAGCTCCTTTTGCCTCAATTACTGCGTTAATGCGGCGTGGCATGGAGTCGATGAGTTTCTGGCACTGCTCAGGTGTTATGAGAGCCCAGGTTGCTCTGATAGTGGCCTTCAACTCTTCTGCGTTTTTGGGTCTGGCATTCTGCATCTTCCTTTTCACAATACCCCACAGATTTTCTATGGGGCTAAGGTCAGGGGAGTTGGCGGGCCAATTTAGAACAGAAATACCATGGTCCGTAAACCAGGCACGGGTAGATTTTGCGCTGTGTGCAGGCGCCAAGTCCTGTTGGAACTTGAAATCTCCATCTCCATAGAGCAGGTCAGCAGCAGGAAGCATGAAGTGCTCTAAAACTTGCTGGTAGACGGCTGCGTTGACCCTGGATCTCAGGAAACAGAGTGGACCGACACCAGCAGATGACATGGCACCCCAAACCATCACTGATGGTGGAAACTTTACACTAGACTTCAGGCAACGTGGATCCTGTGCCTCTCCTGTCTTCCTCCAGACTCTGGGACCTCGATTTCCAAAGGAAATGCAAAATTTGGTTTCGTCAGAAAACATGACTTTGGACCACTCAGCAGCAGTCCAGCTGGTGTCGGTCCACTCTGTTTCCTGAGATCCAGGGTCAACGCAGCCGTCTACCAGCAAGTTTTAGAGCACTTCATGCTTCCTGCTGCTGACCTGCTCTATGGAGATGGAGATTTCAAGTTCCAACAGGACTTGGCGCCTGCACACAGCGCAAAATCTACCCGTGCCTGGTTTACGGACCATGGTATTTCTGTTCTAAATTGGCCCGCCAACTCCCCTGACCTTAGCCCCATAGAAAATCTGTGGGGTATTGTGAAAAGGAAGATGCAGAATGCCAGACCCAAAAACGCAAAAGAGTTGAAGGCCACTATCAGAGCAACCTGGGCTCTCATAACACCTGAGCAGTGCCAGAAACTCATCGACTCCATGCCACGCCGCATTAACGCAGTAATTGAGGCAAAAGGAGCTCCAACCAAGTATTGAGTATTGTACATGCTCATATTTTTCATTTTCATACTTTTCAGTTGGCCAACATTTCTAAAAAATCCCTTTTTTGTATTAGCCTTAAGTAATATTCTAATTTTGTGACACACGGAATTTTGGATTTTCATTTGTTGCCACTTCATCAAAATTAAATGAAATAAACATTTGAATGCATCAGTCTGTGTGCAATGAATAAATATAATGTACAAGTTACACCTTTTGAATGCAATTACTGAAATAAATCAAGTTTTTCAAAATATTCTAATTTACTGGCTTTTACCTGTACGGTAAATAAGATCGCCCTGACGAGACAGTCAGAAAGCGGCTTAAAGATGATCTATAGAACAAAATGTAAGCAAAATTGTAACCAAAGCAGCACCATTACATTTTATGTGGACCTTGAGGAAATGTTTTAGATCATAATCATAACCAGAACATGGCACCTTTAAATACTATAGCTCAAATTTAAGTACATAAGCAAATTGGTCTGAGACCCTAGACTTTAAGAAAACATAGCAAAGTATTTGTGTGTTGGCATGGAGTTCTGTTTTTAGAAACTTGCTAAAATGACAAACTGAGCACGGACGAGCAAAGCAGCATACCTAAAAGGCCTCAAAAGGTAACTGGAATTATTGTTACTATAATTCCTGAATTGTCAAAAAAAAAATCAGAAATGTTTGCAACTCACATTGGAGTTGGTGCCAGCTGGTGAAACAATCCCTGGATCAGGAGACACAAGCTCTCCATCACTTTCTGATCCCTCGTCCATGCTCCACCCGTCTCTCATGGTGATGTCTGGAAGTGCGCTGGGGCTCAGAGTGGGGTTGAGCTCAGATATAGTTTTGGACATGAGATTAAAAACGGTAGGTTTGTAAGTCCTTTTGTCCGAGCTCGAAACGCTCGGCGTTCTTGAGCTGGCAACAGTGTGGTCCCATGTCCGGTGAAAGGGTATGAAGTTCTCGCTCGGTTTGTGCACCCCCTGCTCATGCTGCTGCTTAACGTCGCCGCTGTCAAACAGCATAGAGCCAAAATGCAGGTAGCCGTTGGTGGTGGGAGAACATCGCTTTCGGCCGTCCGGATTGTGAGTGGGGAAGCCGATTCTGTGGACCTGTGGCAGAGATTCGAATGAGTCCGTGTCCCCGTTGCATGGCGAGGTAGGCAGAAGGACCGACGGCGGCTCAAACTCGTCATCATCATTGTCACTGATTGGGCTTGAAGAGTGCAATATGTTCCGAACATGGAAGTCCGCCTTTCTGACTCTCGCGTTAAAGTCGTGCAGCCTCTTCAGCGGGCTGTAACAGTTGGGGCGCTCCGACTGCACTCCCGAGGGCTGCTCCGACCCGAGCCTGGCCTTGCCGCATTGACTCCTGTAGGAACTGCCCGTGAGGCCGTTGTGCGGCCTCGGCTCCGGCTGGCCGGGGGAGCCGAACGCCGAGCGAAAAGCCGGTCTGTAAGACTGACTCATGTTGTCATGGCTCGGCCCTGTCAGGAAGGAAACATGCAGTTTTAGTTGCCAAAAGTGTAGACAGATGGTAGCTTGGCACGACACCAGGCCTGGGCAATTATTTTGACTCAGGGGCCACATTTAGAGAAAAAAATGTGTCTGGGGGCGGGTATATCTATTTTTAGGAACACTAATACAAAACCTCACAATAATGTCTGATTGAATGCTAAAAACGTTATGACGTAATGGAATTTTACATTTTTCTATGAACGATAAAACACTGAATATTGACAACATATGAATGTCACACACCCTTTCGATCGACATATGTATAATATGCGCCACACTGTGAACCCACACCAAACAAGAATGACAAACACATTTCGGGAGAACATCCGCACTGTAACACAACAGAACAAATACCCAGAATCCCATGCATCCCTAACTCTTCCGGGCTACATTATACACCCCCCACCTCCGTGCGTCGGTTGAGGTGGGCGGGGTTGGGGGTGTGTATAATGTAGCCCGGAAGAGTTAGGGATGCATGGGATTCTGGGTATTTGTTCTGTTGTGTTTATGTTGTGTTACGGTGCGGATGTTCTCCCGAAATGTGTTTGTCATTCTTGTTTGGTGTGGGTTCACAGTGTGGCGCATATTAGTAAGAGTGTTAAAGTTGTTTCTATCACAACCCTCAGTGCAACCTGTTGACCAAGTATGCCTTGCAGTCACTTACGTGTGTAAGCAGAAGCCGCATACAACATGTGACTGGGCTGGCAAGCTGTTTGTACAGGTTGTAGAGGGCGCTAAAGGCAGTGCCATCATAGCACGCCCTTGTTGTTTTAGGTGAAAATCAGCAGACGTTCGAGAGAATAGTTGCTCTGAAATTCGGGAGTCTCCCGGAAAAATTGGGAGGGTTGGCAAGTGTGATGCTGTCAAGCGGCATTCATATAAAACTCGCGGTGCGGGCCGCGTGTCTGAGACCCCTGGTTTATACATAGCACTAAGCAAAAAAAACAACTTTGTATGCAGTGTTATTTCATTTTAAATTTCAAAATAGTTTTGTGGCTCCCATTGTTTTATTTAATTTGTGAAAGGGGTCAAAATGGCTCTTTGAGTGGTAAAGGTTGCCGACTCATGGTATAGTTCAAGACTTGCGGTCATTAGAAAACATCACTGTACATCATAATGGCAGCTGTATTTTCCGCACTATTAGCCGCACCTA
Source organism: Nerophis lumbriciformis (assembly GCF_033978685.3). Taxonomy (NCBI): domain Eukaryota; kingdom Metazoa; phylum Chordata; class Actinopteri; order Syngnathiformes; family Syngnathidae; genus Nerophis; species Nerophis lumbriciformis. Next base: position 23,353,480 of record NC_084583.2, on the reverse strand, counting down.
AAAACCACAAATTTACTCAAAAGCTGACAGTGCGGCTTTTAACCCGGTGCGCTTTATATATGGATTAATATTAAGATTCATTTTCATAAAGTTTCGGTCTCGCAACTACGGTAAACAGCCGCCATCTTTTTTCCCCGTAGAAGAGGAAGTGCTTCTTCTTCTACGCAAGCAACCGCCAAGGTAAGCACCCGCCCCCATAGAACAGGAAGCGCTTCTTCATCTACTGTAAGCAACCACCCGCCCGCGTAGAAGAAGAAAAAGCGCGCGGATATTACCGTACGTTTCATTTCCTTTGTGTGTTTACATCTGTAAAGACCACAAAATGGCTCCTACTAAGCGACAGGGATCCGGTTCATGAAAAGACGCAATCTCTCCATCCGCACACGGATTACTATTTCACAGCAACTGCCTAAAGACTTTCAAGAAAAGCTGGCTACTTTCCGTGCATATTGTAAAAAAAAGATAGCTGAAAAAAAGATCCGGCCAGAGAACATTATCAACATGGACGAGGTTCCACTGACTTTTGATATTCCTGTGAACCGCACTGTGGATACAACGGGAGCACGTACGGTGAATATTCGCACCACAGGGAATGAGAAGTCATCCTTCACTGTGGTTCTAGCTTGCCATGCTAATGGCCAGAAACTTCCACCCATGGTGATATTCAAAAGGAAGACCTTGCCAAAAGAGACCTTTCCAGCCGGCGTCATCATAAAAGCTAACTCGAAGGGATGGATGAAGAAAAGATGAGCGAGTGGTTAAGGTAAGTTTAAGTTTACGCGAAGAGGCCGGGTGGCTTTTTTCACGCAGCTCCGTCCATGTTGATATACGACTCCATGCGCGCCCACATCACGCTGGTTTTTAATATATTATTAAAGTTTGACTGACCTATTTGACTGTTTTTTTGACATTCCTTTAGCGCAGTTAGATGCGGCTTATAACACGGGGCGGCTTATAGGTGGACAAAGTTTTGAAATATACCGTTCATTGAAGGCGCGGCTTATAACCCAGGGCGCCTTATGGTGCGGAAAATACGGTAGTTTCCATCTTAAAGATCTAAAAAAAATTATTTGGGAGTGTCCGGCGGGCCAGATTTTTCGATTTTTAAAAAAAATTGAAGTATTTATTTCAAACCTGCACAGTACAACAACACACATTTTTTTTTTTTTTTTTTTACATTTTGGCAGAGACATTTATGCAAGGCTTGAAAAGGGGTTGGATGAAGCAGATGCTTATAATATCCCAACCCCTCTCACTCATTCCACATTTAACATAAACAATATAATACAAGAACAATACTATACAAACAAAAACAAGAAAAGCTCCTGTACACTAACAATACAATAGTACCACTGCTACTATGAGACAAGACAAGACGAGACAACACACACACACACACACACACACACACACACACACACACACACACACACACACACACACACACACACACACACACACACACACACACACACACACACACACACACACACACACACACACACACACACACACACACACACACACACCTCTCTCCCATCGCTCTGTGCTGAGGGCATCACTCTCTTTCCTCCTCGTACTTCTTTTTTAAGCAGTCTTTTAAATTGAATCATGTTAGAACACGTTTTTAACTCTTCCCCTAAGTTGTTCCACAGACTGACTCCACGCACTGAAATGCACATTGATTTTAAAGTTGTTCTAAATTTAGGCAAATATAATTTGTTGTTTCCTCTTAGACTGCAACTATGGTGAGCATCTCTATCCTGGAATAGGTTCTGTATATTGGATGGTAGAGAATTTTGAGATGCCCTCAACAAAATTTGAGCTGTTTTAAAATTGATCACATCGTGCAGTTTAAGTTGCTTTAACCCCATGAATAGCGGATTTGAATAATGTCTGTAGTGAACATTGGACACAATCCTAATGGCCTTTTTCTGCACAGTGACGAAAGGCTGTAGATGGGATTTATAACAATTTCCCCAGACTTCAACACAATAGTTTAAAAGCCTACTGAAACCCACTACTACCGCCCACGCAGTCTGATAGTTTATATATCAATGATGAAATCTTAACATTGCAACACATGCCAATACGGCCGGGTTAGCTTACTAAAGTGCAATTTTAAATTTTGCGAGAAATATCCTGCTGAAAACGTCTCGGTATGATGACGCCTGCGCGTGACGTCACGGATTGTAGAGGACAATTTTCATCGCAAAATTCCACAGTATTCTGGACATCTGTGTTGGTGAATCTTTTGCAATTTGTTCAATGAACAATGGAGACAGCAAAGAAGAAAGCTGTAGGTGGGAAGCGGTGTATTGCGGCAGGTGTTGTGCTGGATAACGCACCCCCGCCGTAGAATGCACCCCCTGACTGTTGTGCCGGGAAACACAGCCGGTGTTTCATTGTTTACATTCCCGAAAGATGACAGTCAAGCTTTACCATTGGCCTGTGGAGAACTGGGACAACAAAGACTCTTACCAGGAGGACTTTGAGTTGGATACGCAGACGCGGTACCGTGTGTACGCATGCAGCTGCGGCTTCCAAACATTTGATCGCTTGCCCGTACGTGCGTGCCGCTATGTGCATGTCACGTACGTAACTTTGGGGACTTTGGGGAAATATATGTGCTGTATGAACTTTGGGGAGGTGAACAGTACTTTGGGCTGTGGGATTGAGTGTGTTGTGCAGGTGTTTGAGTTGTATTGGCGGGTTATATGGACGGGAGGGGGGAGGTGTTTGTTATGCGGGATTAATTTGTGGCATATTAAATATAAGCCTGGTTGTGTTGTGGCTAATAGAGTATATATATATGTCTTGTGTTTATTTACGGTTTTAGTCATTCCCAGCTGAGTATCAGGTCCCACCCGCCTCTCACAGCATCTTCCCTATCTGAATCGCTCCCACTGCCCTCTAGTCCTTCACTCTCACTTTCCTCATCCACAAATCTTTCACGAATCGCTCAAATTAATGGGGAAATTGTCGCTTTCTCGGTCCGAATCGCTCTCGCTGCTGGCGGCCATGATTGTAAACAATGTGCGGATGTGAGGAGCTCCACAACCTGTGACGTCACGCGCATATCGTCTGCTACTTCCGGTACAGGCAAGGCTTTTTTATCAGCGACCAAAAGTTGCGAACTTTATCGTCGATGTTCTCTACTAAATCCTTTCAGCAAAAAATGGCAATATCGCGAAATGATCAAGTATGACACATAGAATGGACCTGCTATCCCCGTTTAAATAAGAAAATCGCATTTCAGTAGGCCTTTAAATACGACATAATAAATGAATGATACAATAACAGCAGAGCATTGGTGTTCAATAAATGACATGAGCTCCTCATCATTCCAACACATTCAGTAACTTTTGTCCTCAGGTAACTTATATGAGGCTTCCATGATATATTTTCATCTATTACCACTCCTAAGAATGAATTTTGTTGAACATATTCTATTGGTGTATCATCAATAACAATCCTGATGGGTCAGTGTTTCCCACACATTCATTTATTTGTGGCGGCTCGCCACAAAAGAATTACGTCCGCCACAAATGGATTTTTCGGCTTTTGACTCGCTCGACCGCTCATAAAAGCAATGGGACTCTGTCTGTGAATGTACCTTGTAGTTACAACTCCGGTGCAGTAGGTGGCGGTAGCCTACTATGCATTGTAACTCCGCCAATAGCACTTAAATCACCTGGTGGGCCAGAAGAAGAAGAAGAAGAAGAAGAAGAAGAAGACGGCGGAGTAAAACAACGGACCGACCGGATCAAAATACGAGGGTAATATAGGTTGTAGGTACATAAGTTATAGCTGCATCGCTCGCGGCTCGTCATATATTTTTAACGTTAATCCGCGATTTCACCGAGCGTTTCACTCACGGTGAGCAGCCTGACGCTGCTTCATTAACACCGCCGCTGTTGTCACGTCACGTGTTACCATACCGACGAGCTAACGTGTCCAGGTTATAACCCTGTTGTCAATAAACACACGTGGAGACGGTGCTTCAGATACTGCATTAATAATGAAGGTAAATTGTCCACTGTTCACTGCAGCATGTGAATGCAATGAAAAGAATAAAATCTGAGCCAACCAGCTGTTAAAATGTTGTCCAGGTTAATGTTTTGGCCATTAAAGGCCCTTCATTTCAAGATTTCAACTGTGATCAGGCTTTAAACAGGTGGCTGACCTGTTCAGATGGGTGTAACTCAGGGGTGCTCACACTTTTTCTGCAGGCGAGCTACTTTTCAATTGATTAAGTCGTGGGGATCTACCTCATTCATATATATAATTTATATTTACTTATTTATGAAATATATGTTTTTGTTAACAAGTTAAAGGTGTTTAATGATAATGCAAGCATGTTCAACACATATAGTTAATATTGTTAATAAATTAAAGGTGTTTAATGATAATACAAGTATGTTTAATACATATAGTTAATACTGTTAACAAGTTAAAGGTGTTTAAAGATAATACAAGCATGTTTAACAAATATTGTTAATAAATTAAAGGTGTTTAATGATAATACAAGTATGTTTAATACATATAGTTAATATTGTTAACAAGTTAAAGGTGTTTAATGACAATACAAGCATGTTTAACACATATAGTTAATATTGTTAACAAGTTAAAGGTGTTTAAAGATAATACAAGCATGTTTAACACATATAGTTAATATTGTTAACAAGTTAAAGGTGTTTAAAAACAATACAAGCATGTTTAACACATATAGATTCCTTTCTTTCATGAAGACAAGAATATAAGTTGGTGTATTACCTGATTCTGATGACTTGCATTGATTGGAATCAGACAGTAGTGATGACAAACGTCCACGTTTTCAAATGGAGGAGAAAAAAAGTTCCTCCTTTCTGTCTAATACCACATGAAAGTGGTTGGTTTTTGGCATCTTATTTGTCCAGCTTCTGTACTCCTTTGTATACACTTTACAAGAAATACATTGTCGGCAAACTCCGTAGCTTGCTAGCTTGTGCACGCCAGCTTTCTGAGACTCTTATTTTGTTAGCGCAACTGTGTAACTGTGCAGTCGGTCTTTGGAGTTTTGACGACAGATTTGTTGAAATAAAGTGTTTCTCGCCTTCCTGTCGGTAATTTTAATGAGCTAAATATGTACATAAAGTGTTGTACTTATATTCCAACTCCGCGTTCTTCTTGGTCATCGCCGCTGCCGCCGTCACCCCCCCGCCCCCACCACCACAAATAGATGCCTGTCCTGTGGGAAACACTGTGGGTATATTATTTTTGTGATTGCTAAAGAGCACGATTTTTGGTCTTCTTTATATCCGGAGACAATTTGTTGGTATTACCGTATTTTCCGCACCATAAGGCGCCCTGGGTTAAAAGCCGCGCCTTCAAAGAACGGCATATTTCAAAACTTTGTCCACCTATAAGCGCCCCGTGTTGTAAGCCGCATCTAACTGCGCTAAAGGAATGTCAAAAAAACAGTCAGATAGGTCAGTCAAACTTTAATAATATATTAAAAACCAGCGTTCTAACAACTCTGTTCACTCCCAAAATGTACGCAAATGTGCAATCACAAACATACGTATATCAACATGGACAGAGTTGCGTGAAAAAAGCCACCCGGCCTCTTCGCGTAAACTTAAACTTCCCTTAACCACTCGCTCATCTTTTCTTCATCCATCCCTTCGAGTTAGCTTTTATGATGACGCCGGCTGGAAAGGTCTCTTTTGGCAAGGTCTTCCTTTTGAATATCACCATGGGTGGAAGTTTCTGGCCATTAGCATGGCAAGCTAGAACCACAGTGAAGGATGACTTCTCATTCCCTGTGGTGCGAATATTCACCGTACGTGCTCCCGTTGTATCCACAGTGCGGTTCACAGGAATATCAGTTGCTGTGAAATAGTAATCCGTGTGTGGATGGAGAGATTGCGTCTTTTCATGAACCGGATCCCTGACGCTTAGTAGGAGCCATTTTGTGGTCTTTACAGATGTAAACACACAAAGGAAATGAAACGTACGGTGATATCCGCGCGCTTTTTCTTCTTCTACGCGGGCGGGTGGTTGCTTACAGTAGAAGAAGAAGCGCTTCCTGTTCTATGGGGGCGGGTGCTTACCTTGGCGGTTGCTTGCGTAGAAGAAGAAGCGCTTCCTGTTCTACCGGGAAAAAAGATGGCGGCTGTTTACCGAAGTTGCGAGATCGAAACTTTATGAAAATGAATCGTAATATTAATCCATATATAAAGCGCACCGGGTTAAAAGCCGCACAGTCAGCTTTTGAGTAAATTTGTGGTTTTTAGGTGCGGCTAATGGTGCGGAAAATACGGTAGTAGCGAGTAGCGAGCTGAATGTAGATAAAAGTAGCGGAGTAAAAGTAGCGTTTCTTCTCTATAAATATACTCAAGTAAAAGTAAAAGTATGTTGCATTAAAACTACTCTTAGAAGTACAATTTATCCCAAAAGTTACTCAAGTAGATGTAACGGAGTAAATGTAGTGCGTTACTACCCACCTCTGATAGTCATTCACATCGACGTCCCACTGGGGTGAGTTTTTCCTTGCCCTTATGTGGGCTTTGTACCGAGGATGTCATTGTGGCTTGTGCAGCCCTTTGAGACACTTGTGATTTAGGGCTATATAAATAAACATTGATTGATTGATTTTGTCCTCAGGTAACTTATATGAGGCTTCCATTATATATTTTCATCTATTACCACTCCTAAGAATGAATTTTGCTTCACGGTGGCAGAGGGGTTAGTGCATCTGCCTCACAATACGAAGGTCCTGAGTAGTCTTGGGTTCAATCCCGGGCTCGGGATCTTTCTGTGTGGAGTTTGCATGTCCTCCCCGTGACTGCGTGGGTTCCCTCCGGGTACTCCGGCTTCCTCCCACCTCCAAAGACATGCACCTGGGGATAAGTTGATTGGCAACACTAAATTGGCCCTAGTGTGTGGATGTGAGTGTGAATGTTGTCTGTCTATCTGTGTTGGCCCTGCGACGAGGTGGCGACTTGTCCAGGGTGTACCCCGCCTTCCGCCCGATTGTAGCTGAGATAGGCTCCAGCGACCCCAAAGGGAATACCGTATTTTCCGCACTATAAGGCGCACCTAAAAACCACAATTTTTCTCAAAAGCTGACAGTGCGCCTTATAACCCGGTGCGCTTTATTACGATTCATTTTCATAAAGTTTCGGTCTCGCAACTTCGGTAAACAGCCGCCATCTTTTTTCCCGGTAGAACAGGAAGCGCTTCTTCTTCTACGCAAGCAACCGCCAAGGAAAGCACCCGCCCCCATAGAACAGGAAGCGCTTCACCCGCTGTCGCTGTTGTTGTGCAGCAGTTCTGTGAATCCTGCCGCACAACAACAGCGACACTGAATCCGATGACTTCGACGAGGCGGAGCCGGCCATTTTTGGATCCCACGCTTGCGCAACTTTTCAATTCGGACACCGAAGACGAAGAATTCGAAGGATTTACGAATGAAGAATAACTTCAGAAGGTGAGCGCTATGTTTATTTTGTGTGTTGTGACATTAACGTTCGAGCAACATTATGTTGCTATTTATTGCTCTACACCATTTTGAATTTTACTATGTTTGTGATTGCACATTTGCGTACATTTTGGGACAGAGTTGTTAGAACGCTGGTTTTCAATATATTATTAAAGTTTGACTGAACTATCTGACTGTTTTTTTGACATTCACTTTAGCGCAGCGTTTTTTTGACATTCACTTTAGCGCAGCGTAGGCGCGGCTTATAGTCCAGGGCGGCTTATTGGTGGACAAAATTATGAAATATGTAATTCATAGAAGGTGCGGCTAATAATCCGGTGCGCCTTATAGTGCGGAAAATACGGTAAGCGGTAGAAAATGGATGGATATTCTATTGGTGTATCATCAATAACAATCCTGATGGGTGTATTATTTTTGCGATTGCTAAAGAGCATGATTTTGGTCTTCTTTATATCCGGAGACAATTTGTTGGTATTAAACCAAGTTTTTAACTTTATCATTTCCTCAGATTGAAAAGCTTAACGGGCCGCATGTGGCCCCCGGGCCTTAATTTGCCCAGGTCTGCACTACACACAAGAGCAAAGCCAAGCAGATTTTGTGCATGACACCTTCCATTCATAAAAACAGAGACAATAGAGAGAAAGAAGCTGTTGTGGGGCCATGGCAATGGAGGAGGCTGTGTAAAGAGGTGGTGACACCGAGCAAACACACACACACACACCGACACACACACACAAGCAAGAAGGAGGAAGCCAGACTCTGATCGAAGGGTAAAAAAAACAAAACTCACCTTGTGGTGATCGGTCACCGGGGCACCAATTGGTGATTGTGTCGCACAAAGCAAGTGTTTGTGCGCAGCTGTGCACAATCCCAGCAGCCGTCCCGAGTAGGCCCAGGCGAGGCGCTCATTCTCTGCACCACCGGCCCTTTCCACAAAAGTGCCACTCTAGGAAGACAAAAAAGTAGCACTTCTGATAACATTCAACAACAATAACAAACACAAAAAAAGGCTCCGTGCGTGACGGCGACGCTCGTCAGCGAGCCATCGGCGGTCCCCCCCCCCTTGTGGCACTGCTAGCTTATTGACTACATGATCCCCGCCTGCTGTCGAGGTGCTGGCCTCCGGTTTGTGTTGAAACAAGCCCGGAGAGCGACCGAGTGTGTGGGTGAGCTGCAAGCCAATCGGCACCGCCACCCAGCCACCCAACACTCCCCCCCCCAGTCGGCACAGGGCCGTGACACCCAAGCCTCGCGCGCGCACACACATTGGAGACGCGCGCACGCACACACACACACACACATTGGAGGCGCGCACACAATTGAAGGCTAACGCGCACCCAGGTAACTCATTATGACATAAAATAAGATGTAATAACTTGTAACTTCAATGTGTGTCCCCACGCTGCCCACACTCGAGGCCCGTGTGTGTCATTTGTACAAACCGCGGCCGCCATGTTGCTTTCCCAACACGAAGTCAGGCGAGAGGCCGCTTGGCAAAACACGACAAAAAAAACCCCCAATAATTCATAAAAGGTCGACATTTGCCGAGTTAAAGTATGTATTCTTCGAGTTTGTCTTCATATCCAGACAGGTTTGAACGCGCCGACTGCAGGAAAAAGTCCACGTTGAGGCCGCAAGACGAGGACAAAGACAATGAGACAACTTACCTCCATTCAGTTCTATTTCACACGCTTTTTGGTTCACAACTCATGTATGTTTGTTGTTATTCACTCCCCTCGCTGCAACGTCAATGTGTTTATGAAATATCTTATCGCCACCTGCCAAGTACGTCGTGTCGGTAATTTTAGAGTTAGTTTGATGTAATTAAACAAGGTTTTTTACAGGGTAATTGTTCAAATTTGTTTTAAACGGGTATCGTGGCCCTCTTGTGTCCAAAACTAGAAATTGCACCCTTTTAATTTCACAAAAAGGGGCATATTTTTTGTTCACTACCTTAATGTAGGAACTAAACATGATTTAATTTTGCCATATTGCATAACTGAAGTTATCTATGAATTGATTAACGTGGACTTATTCGGGTGTTTTTGATTAATTGATTGAAACTTGTATTAGTAAATTGCACAGTACAGTACATCCATCCATCCATCCATTTTCTACCGCTTATTCCCTTTTGGGGGCGCTGGAGCCTATCTCAGCTACAATCGGGCGGAAGGCGGGGTACACCCTGGACAAGTCGCCACCTCATCGCAGGGCCAACACAGATAGACAGACAACATTCACACTCACATCCACACACTATGGCCAATTTTTACAATTGACCAATAATTGAATGGTAACATCCATCCATCCATTTTCTACCGCTTATTCCCTTTGGGGTCGCGGGGGGCGCTGGAGCCTATCTCAGCTACAATCAGGCGGAAGGCGGTGTACACCCTGGACAAGTCGCTTCACGGTTAGTGCATCTGCCTCACAATACGAAAGTCCTGAGTAGTCTTGGGTTCAATCCCAGGCTCGGGATCTTTCTGTGTGGAGTTTGCATGTCCTCCCCGTGACTGCGTGGGTTCCCTCCGGGTACTCCGGCTTCCTCCCACCTCCAAAGACATGCACCTGGGGATAAGTTGATTGGCAACACTAAATTGGCCCTAGTGTGTGAATGTGAGTGTGAATGTTGTCTGTCTATCTGTGTTGGCCCTGCGATGAGGGGGCCCGAATAAGTTTTTCAACTTGTTTAAGTCGGGGTCCACGTAAATCAATTCATGGTACACATATATACCATCAGCATAATACAGTCATCACACAAGTTAATCATCGGAGTATATACATTGAATTATTTACATTATTTACAATCCGGGGTGTGGGATGAGGAGGGTTTGGTTGATAACAGCATACTTCAGTCATAATCACCAGAACCCCTTCAATCCAGCACATATCACCCCTGTTCTGCAGCAACTCCACTGGCTACCCATCAAACATCGTATCCACTTTAAAATAATTCTCCTCACTTTCAAAGCCATCCATAACCTCTCCCAGTCATATCTCTCTGACCTGATCCATATCGCCACGCCCTCACGTTCCCTAAGATCCTCTTCATCCATCCATCTCACTGTCCCTTTATTTAAAGTGTCCACCACGGGTGCCCGAGCTTTCAGCCGCTATGCCCCACATATTTGGAACTCTTTACCACCAGACCTTCGTAACTTAGATTCAATATCCCTCTTCAAATCAAGACTCAAAACACACCTATTCCTGACTGCTTATTCGTTGTAATCATCTTTTCTTTGTTGTTGTTTTTTATCCAATTTGATTTTATTGTTTTGATTTTGTACGGTGTCCTTGAGTGCCCAGAAAGGCGGCTAATAAATAAAATGTATTATTATTATTATCAACAATTGCATCATCAGAGAAATGGGCATTGAAACAGTGCAGGTCTGACTTGGTAGGATATGTACAGCGAGCAGAGAACATAGTGAGTTCAGATAGCATAAGAACAAGTATACATTAGAAATACATTTGATTATTTACAATCCGGGGATGTGGAAAGGGGAGGGTGTTAGTCAAGGGTTGAAGTTGCCTGGAGGTGTTGTTTTAGTGCGGTTTTGAAGGAGCATAGAGATGCACTTACTTTTACACCTGTTGGGAATGCATTCCATATTGATGTGGCATAGAAGGAGAATGAGTTAAGACCTTTGTTTGATCGGAATCTGGGTTTAACGTGGTTTGTGGAACTCCCCCTGGTGTTGTGGTTATGGCGGTCATTTACGTTAAGGAAGTAGTTTGACATGTACTTCGGTATCAGGGAGGTGTAGCGGATTTTATAGACCAGGCTCAGTGCAAGTTGTTTTACTCTGTCCTCCACCCTGAGCCAGCCCACTTTGGAGAAGTGGGTTGGAGTGAGGTGTGATCTGGGGTGGAGGTCTAGAAGTAATCTGACTAACTTGTCCTGGGATGTTTGGAGTCTAGATTTGAGGGTTTTGGAGGTGCTAGGGTACCAGGAGGTGTATGCATAATCGAAAAAGGGTTGAACTTATTGGGGTGTTACCATTTAGTGGTCAATTGTACGGAATATGTACTGTACTGTGCAATCTACTAATAAAAGTCTCAATCAATCAAATCTTAGCAGGTTTGAAAATTAACTTTTTCTTTATGTGTCTCAAGCTGCTGCATCTCCTATCCGAGCACACATAAACAAATATTAAATTAAGAGTCTCCCTTTAACATTAATGGGTTTTCACATACACTGGGAGAAGAAACCAATTCCGCAAAGATTTTATTAATTTATTTTCAAATCCAATAACATAAACTTGAAGTGATTAACACATGACTGAGTTCATATTCAAGAGTAAACAATGTGTTTTATAATTAAACTGGCTCAAACTAACACGCACAAGAACACCAATACAACAACGTATCCCACCAGACATCCTCCATACCGTATCAGCTACAACATTATGACACAATCAAATGGGATCCAATACAAGGGCGTTTAAAAAAATAAAATACAATTACAAAGGATAAGAGACACGTGTCCTTCATCCATCCATTTTCTTCTGCAGTTTCAGTTGGGGTGCCTCAAATTCCACAATCCCACCTCCTCTAGTTCCTCTGGGCTGTGAGACATGGTCCCTGCGATGTGTCCGAAAATGGATGTCCGACTCTGAATCCCTCCTGGATGATCCCTCCAAGTGTGAGTAATATTTCAAGACGTGATAACCACATACTAATACAGCCAGTGGTGATGAGAGTTTATAGTAAAACATGTAGAAAAGTGTAAGAGATCTTGGTCCAATGTGCTTACGTGTCTGCCAAGTGCATGTTTGTGAAAGGGGATTTGGTCACGTCAACAAGACTGCACTGCGAGGTGGGCGGCTCGATCCAAATATCGATATCAAAAGGTATTGGATGATGATGCCATCGATATTTTTCGGTTTATTTTATTATTATTTATACATATGTTCAAATATGTATTTATAAGGGCTGTCAAAAATAGAGTAAACTCATGAGATTAATGACAGAAAAAAATATTGCGTTAATCATGTACAGACGCAGATTAATCAAGCAATTAAATGGACCTTACATGTTATTTTACCGTAACCGTGGATGGTTACCTGAAAGGGCGTTACACGGTCAGTACAAAGATGAGTGAAGAGACTCCGACTATTGTGCTCGAAACAGTGATTCTCAAACTGTGGTACGTGGGCTCCATCTATAGTGGTATGCCAAAGAATCACTTAATTAAATATTCAAACAGTGTTACTGTTCAAACTGTGTGTAATGTGGCCAACCATATTGAATATACTTGTTAAATAAAACCTCCGCCTTGTTTTTAATGACTATTTAGGCTTACTACGCGACTGTATTTTCATGTAGGTCGTTATCGTGGTGCTTGGAGAGCCACGTGTTTTCTGAGGTGGTACTTGGTGAAAAAAGTTTGAGAACCATCCATCCATCTTCTTCCGCTTATCCGAGGTCGGGTCGCGGGGGCAGCAGCTTAAGCAGGGAAGCCCAGACTTCCCTCTCCCCAGCCACTTCGTCCAGCTCCTCCCGGGGGATCCCGAGGCGTTCCCAGGCCAGCCGGGAGAGATAGTCTTCCCAGCGTGTCCTGGGTCTTCCCCGTGTCCTCCTACCGGTCGGACGTGCCCGAAACACCTTCCTAGGGAGGCGTTCGGGTGGCATCCTGACCAGATGCCCGAACCACCTCATCTGGCTCCTCTCCATGTGGAGGAGCAGCGGCTTTACTTTGAGCTCCCCCCGAATGACAGAGCTTCTCACCCTATCTCTAAGGGAGAGCCCCGCCACCCGGCGGAGGAAACTCATTTCGGCCGCTTGTACCCGTGATCTTGTCCTTTCGGTCATGACCCAAAGCTCATGACCATAGGTGAGGATGGGAACGTAGATCGACCGGTAAATCGAGAGCTTTGCCTTCCGGCTCAGCTCCTTCTTCACCACAACGGATCGATACAGCGTCCGCATTACTGAAGACGCCGCACCGATCCGCCTGTCGATCTCACGATCCACTCTTCCCCCACTCGTGAACAAGACTCCGAGGTACTTGAACTCCTCCACTTGGGGCAAGATCTCCTCCCCAACCCGGAGATGGCACTCCACCCTTTTCCGGGAGAGAACCATGGACTCGGACTTGGAGGTGCTGATTCCCATCCCAGTCGCTTCACACTCGGCTGCGAACCGATCCAGCGAGAGCTGAAGATCTTGGCCAGAGGAAGCCATCAGGACCACATCATCTGCAAATAGCAGAGACCTAATCCTGCAGCCACCAAACAGCAGGATTAGTTTGAGAACCACTGTTGTAAAAAACACCCTGACTGGACTTTAGATACAACGTTAATTATTGAACATCTATCACCATAGAAGGCATACTGAAATAGATATGCATATTATTGGCAATTTATCATGTGCAAGGCTACCAACTACCAAAAAATAAATTCAAGAGTACACGTTGGAACTTTAAGGATGTATGAAATGATTTAGGAAATGGTTAAGGATCTAAGAATGTGGAAATGTTACTAATGCCGTACCTTATTATCTTACATGTACTGTATTGGGGCCCCCGCTTATAAGCTATTACAGCTTCCTGGGAGTTTCCCCTTTACAAAGCACTTACAAATCATATACAATTGTTAAGTGTATGGACTTTTATAATGTTTTGTAAATAAAGAGACAGGATCATGCCGTGCTTTCAAGTAAAACATCAAACAAAATCTGTGTGACATTCTTACAATAAAATGGCATGTGTGTCCAAGTATTGGGCTCTTTTTAAAGTTTAAATTATGCAAGCAAGTGATGAATTGTAATCCAAATATAAAATTGGGGATTAATTCGACTAAAAATGTTATCATTTGACAGCACTGATATTTATGTTGTTTACAATGTCAGGGAATAAGTTCTCTACACGGACTTGAATAAGAGCCAATAGCAGTTTTTGCTTTTGTTGTCTTATTGCACTCAATTGTACATAATAAAATTGATACAATGTATTATTTTGTTTATATTGTTGAATTAAATGTTAATTTGTTCCACCTATAGGTGTGTCAATACAACTATACAGGTAAAAGCCAGTAAATTAGAATATTTTGAAAAACTTGATTTATTTCAGTAATTGCATTCAAAAGGTGTAACTTGTACATTATATTTATTCATTGCACACAGACTGATGCATTCAAATGTTTATTTCATTTAATTTTGATGATTTGAAGTGGCAACAAATGAAAATCCAAAATTCCGTGTGTCACAAAATTAGAATATTACTTAAGGCTAATACAAAAAAGGGATTTTTAGAAATGTTGGCCAACTGAAAAGTATGAAAATGAAAAATATGAGCATGTACAATACTCAATACTTGGTTGGAGCTCCTTTTGCCTCAATTACTGCGTTAATGCGGCGTGGCATGGAGTCGATGAGTTTCTGGCACTGCTCAGGTGTTATGAGAGCCCAGGTTGCTCTGATAGTGGCCTTCAACTCTTCTGCGATTTTGGGTCTGAGTGGACCGACACCAGCAGATGACATGGCACCCCAAACCATCACCCAACCATGCAAATTTTGCATTTCCTTTGGAAATCGAGGTCCCAGAGTCTGGAGGAAGACAGGAGAGGCACAGGATCCACGTTGCCTGAAGTCTAGTGTAAAGTTTCCACCATCAGTGATGGTTTGGGGTGCCATGTCATCTGCTGGTGTCGGTCCACTCTGTTTCCTGAGATCCAGGGTCAACGCAGCCGTCTACCAGCAAGTTTTAGAGCACTTCATGCTTCCTGCTGCTGACCTGCTCTATGGAGATGGAGATTTCAAGTTCCAACAGGACTTGGCGCCTGCACACAGCGCAAAATCTACCCGTGCCTGGTTTACGGACCATGGTATTTCTGTTCTAAATTGGCCCGCCAACTCCCCTGACCTTAGCCCCATAGAAAATCTGTGGGGTATTGTGAAAAGGAAGATGCAGAATGCCAGACCCAAAAACGCAGAAGAGTTGAAGGTCACTATCAGAGCAACCTGGGCTCTCATAACACCTGAGCAGTGCCAGAAACTCATCGACTCCATGCTACGCCGCATTAACGCAGTAATTGAGGCAAAAGGAGCTCCAACCAAGTATTGAGTATTGTACATGCTCATATTTTCCATTTTCATACTTTTCAGTTGGCCAACATTTCTAAAAATCCCTTTTTTGTATTAGCCTTAAGTAATATTCTAATTTTGTGACACACGGAATTTTGGATTTTCATTTGTTGCCACTTCAAATCATCAAAATTAAATGAAATAAACATTTGAATGCATCAGTCTGTGTGCAATGAATAAATATAATGTACAAGTTACACCTTTTGAATGCAATTACTGAAATAAATCAAGTTTTTCAAAATATTCTAATTTACTGGCTTTTACCTGTATTTGCGTGTTTGCCTAAATTATTCTTGCTGTAATCATGATCGACAAAGGAAAGGTAAACATCACAAAATCATTCGATGATCTTGAAAAACGTCCGAGTAAAAAGTATCGGCGATATTGTCTGGTATTATATCGATGCCGATGACTGTGGTATCGCCCACCTCCAATGCACAGTGACAATACGGTCAGGACTCTTCAGCGGTCGGCTAGTTGGCGTCGTCCGCTTTAACAAGAGGCCCACACAAGTCTCTCTTCTCCAGCATGGAATAGTCAAGCAGCGGAACGTCGCAGCCGGTGAATTCCAGTTTGTTGGGACTGGTGCAGATGCTGAAGTCTAGTTTCTTGGTAGCATCGCCCCCGAGTTCCTGCACCTTGAGCCGAGCTGGGCTCTTGACACTACCCGGGGGCCGGCCAGGACTCACCTTATACCCCGCAGCTCTGGTTGTACCCACAGGCCTGCCGGGGCTGGTTTTAAAACCGGCGGCCCTTGTGGTCCCGGGTGGACGTCCAGTACTGGTGCGGTAGCCTGCTAACTTCGTGGTCCCCAATGGTCTGCCTCTCTTCCCCGACTTCACTTTAGCTGTGTTTTTCTTGGCGCCTGCAGCCGCCTCCGTATTGGTTCTCAGCGACTGAAGATGAAAGGGATTCTGGGTATCGTGGAACTGACCTGGCATCATCATCCCCTTGTGCATGCTCTGTGGCAAAGGGGCCAAGCCTGCGAGTGACAGGTGCAACCCAGACGTTGTTGGGTAGAACTTGTTCGATTGGAGGCTGTATAGATCAAAACAGCTTGCAGGGTGAGAGTCCTCTGCAGGGCCACTCATACAGTAGTCGCTGCTGCCGCCACAGGTCACGTGATGCATCATTTTCGGTTTTCTGTGGGGTGTGTAGCAAAAAAAAACACAAGCACCAATGTTACACACTGACTGAGTATTGCCACGTAATGTCGATGGAACGTAGTGAATTAGCTGATATAACAATGTGCATTTTTTTTACAAAAACAACATTAACCGTACCTCAGTCGATGGAGGACAATACGCGAGAAAAGGGTAATGTCGTATGGTCAACAACTGACATGTCTGCAAACTACGCCCAGGTGTCCGCCATTGGAAGGGAGCGACGTTCGCATCTCTTTTATTCCTTCAGGCTGTGGGCGAGAAGATGAGACAGGAAGCCATTTTTGCCTAAAAAAAATCAATGGAACAAGATGCGTTAACCACGCATGCGCGTAAATCTGACTTCCGGAGTGGAAGAAGAACGAAGAGTTCCATCAAAACGTTCCATTGTATTTAAACCAACTCATTTACGATCATAATTAAACGTTTCTCCTTATGGTTATAGACGAAAAGTGAAATTAATAGAAAAGGAATTCTACAGCATGTATAAGAGTAACATAAAGGCACTGTATCAACTACAGAAAAGAGCTACAAGGATTATTCCATACTTGCCAACCCTCCCGAATTTTCCGGGAGACTCCCGAAATTCAGCGCCTCTCCCGAAAAACTCCCGGGGACAAATATTCTCCCGAAAATCTTCCGATTTTCAGCCGGAGCTGGAAGCCACGCCCCCTTCAGCTCCATGCGGACCTGAGTGAGGACAGCCTTTTTTCATGGAGGACAACAGGGTGACAAGAACTAAATCATCCACACTAGAGATAAATTGTATTATTATGTTTATTTTACCTAAAAATAAATATATTTATTAATCAAAAAAATAAATAAATAAATACATTTTTACTATATTTTGCTAAAAACATCAAAATTAATTGTATTTTTATTTGTATTTTTTTCGTGACTCCTTATTACATCCAGCCATAGAATTATACATTAAAATAAACATATTTGAAATAATTGATTTTAAATTATCATAATAATTCATTTAAAATGACCATACTTAATTATTAAAATAATTGCTTGTTTATCAACAACTTTAGCATTTTATTTATTACATTTTGAAACTCTCAGAAGCCAAGTTATGTTATATTCCTTAATATTTATTTATGCAAGTTTGAAGTATCAATTATCTAAACACAGTTTTGTTTGCCTATTTTCAGGATGTAGATCTCTCTCTCTCTCTCTCTCTCTCTCTCTCTCTCTCTCTCTCTCTCTCTCTCTCTCTCTCTCTCTCTCTCTCTCTCTCTCTCTCTCTCTCTCTCTCTCTCTCTCTCTCTCTCTCTCTCTCTCTCTCTCTCTCTCTCTCTCTCTCTCTCTCTCTCTCTCTCTCTCTCTCTCTCTCTCTATATACAGGTAAAAGCCAGTTAATTAGAATATTTTGAAAAACTTGATTTATTTCAGTAATTGCATTCAAAAGGTGTAACTTGTACATTATATTTATTCATTGCACACAGACTGATGCATTCAAATGTTTATTTCATTTAATTTTGATGATTTGAAGTGGCAACAAATGAAAATCCAAAATTCCGTGTGTCACAAAATTAGAATATTACTTAAGGCTAAAACAAAAAAGGGATTTTTAGAAATGTTGGCCAACTGAAAAGTATGAAAATGAAAAATATGAGCATGTACAATACTCAATACTTGGTTGGAGCTCCTTTTGCCTCAATTACTGCGTTAATGCGGCGTGGCATGGAGTCGATGAGTTTCTGGCACTGCTCAGGTGTTATGAGAGCCCAGGTTGCTCTGATAGTGGCCTTCAACTCTTCTGCGTTTTTGGGTCTGGCATTCTGCATCTTCCTTTTCACAATACCCCACAGATTTTCTATGGGGCTAAGGTCAGGGGAGTTGGCGGGCCAATTTAGAACAGAAATACCATGGTCCGTAAACCAGGCACGGGTAGATTTTGCGCTGTGTGCAGGCGCCAAGTCCTGTTGGAACTTGAAATCTCCATCTCCATAGAGCAGGTCAGCAGCAGGAAGCATGAAGTGCTCTAAAACTTGCTGGTAGACGGCTGCGTTGACCCTGGATCTCAGGAAACAGAGTGGACCGACACCAGCAGATGACATGGCACCCCAAACCATCACTGATGGTGGAAACTTTACACTAGACTTCAGGCAACGTGGATCCTGTGCCTCTCCTGTCTTCCTCCAGACTCTGGGACCTCGATTTCCAAAGGAAATGCAAAATTTGCTTTCGTCAGAAAACATGACTTTGGACCACTCAGCAGCAGTCCAGCTGGTGTCGGTCCACTCTGTTTCCTGAGATCCAGGGTCAACGCAGCCGTCTACCAGCAAGTTTTAGAGCACTTCATGCTTCCTGCTGCTGACCTGCTCTATGGAGATGGAGATTTCAAGTTCCAACAGGACTTGGCGCCTGCACACAGCGCAAAATCTACCCGTGCCTGGTTTACGGACCATGGTATTTCTGTTCTAAATTGGCCCGCCAACTCCCCTGACCTTAGCCCCATAGAAAATCTGTGGGGTATTGTGAAAAGGAAGATGCAGAATGCCAGACCCAAAAACGCAGAAGAGTTGAAGGCCACTATCAGAGCAACCTGGGCTCTCATAACACCTGAGCAGTGCCAGAAACTCATCGACTCCATGCCACGCCGCATTAACGCAGTAATTGAGGCAAAAGGAGCTGCAACCAAGTATTGAGTATTGTACATGCTCATATTTTTCATTTTCATACTTTTCAGTTGGCCAACATTTCTAAAAATCCCTTTTTTGTATTAGCCTTAAGTAATATTCTAATTTTGTGACACACGGAATTTTGGATTTTCATTTGTTGCCACTTCAAATCATCAAAATTAAATGAAATAAACATTTGAATGCATCAGTCTGTGTGCAATGAATAAATATAATGTACAAGTTACACCTTTTGAATGCAATTACTGAAATAAGTAAAGTTTTTCAAAATATTCTAATTTACTGGCTTTTACCTGTATTTCCAGGCTCCTTCTCAACATTTGTGCTTGAGAGATTTTTCATGTTGACTTCCATCATTGGATTTAATTAAAATCTGTTAGAGATCATTCAAGAAGCAGGAATGTATCTGACCCTGCTCTTCTTTAGATAAGGACAAGTCTACTATTTGTCAAGTATTTAGACCAGTGGTTCTTAACCTGGGTTCGATGGAACCCTAGGGGTTCGGTGAGTCGGGCTCAGGGGTTCGGCGTAGGTCAAAACACACCCGACTCATCGTGTAAATAAAAACTTCTCCCAATCGGCGTATTACGGATACGGCAACAGCAGAAGTCAGACTGATTTGCAGGTGTGTATTTTGTTGTGAGTTTATGCACTGTGTTGGTTTTGTTGTTTGAACAAGGTGATGTTCATGCACGCTTCATTTTGTGCACCAGTAAAAAAACAACCTGGTAACACTTTAGTATGGGGAACATATTCACCATTAGTTGCTTATTAACATGCAAATTAGTAACATATTGGCTCTTAACTAGTCATTAAGTACTTATTAATGCCTTATTCGACATGGCCTTATTATAACCCTAACTCTAACCAAATAACTCTCAATTAAGTCTTTGTTACTTAGAATATGTTCCCCATATTAAAGTGTTCCCAACAACATATAACTTTGTCTTGAATTTGAATTTTTTTCCACTAAAGAAGGGTTCGGTGAATGCGCATATGAAACTGGTGGGGTTCGGTACCTCTAACAAGGTTAAGAACCACTGATTTAGACAAATAATTTCTTTGGCAGCTCCATCCATCAGTCTTAAACTTTTTCACATGGAAGATTAAAAAAAAACTAGAAAGGACAGCAAAATACCCATGAAAAAACAGACAGGTATAATAAACACAAGAAAACTTTTATCATGGAGAGTGTTTATTAACATCCATAGGAATTCAAGGACAGACACTGGCTTTCTGCAGCAACTGCAGTGCTAGAACAAATATCAATTTACATTTATCAGCGTTATTTCCCCTGATGGTCACTTCCAAAATGGATCCAAGATGAAGTCCACAGGACTTAAGATTCTTTCATGAGCTTGGTCAACTTCTGAATCTTCGTCTTCGTGGACATGTCCGCGTACCTGTCGCCGATACTGACAATCATGCCACCCAGGATTGATGCATCAGACTGTTAGGAACACCACATTTTAAGTCAAATCAACATAGTAGTTCAAATAAAGGCAGACAATAGCTACGTGCTACGTACAATTAATCTGATTAAAAGCCTTAAAGGGGAACATTATCACAATTTCAGAATGGTTAAAACCATTAAAAATCAGTTCCCAGTGGCTTATTATATTTTTTGAAGTTTTTTTCAAAATTTTACCCATCACGCAATATCCCTAAAAAAAGCTTCAAAGTGCCTGATTTTAACCATCGTTATAAACACCCGTCCATTTTCCTGTGACGTCACATAGTGAAGCCAACACAAACAAACATGGCGGAAAGAACAGCAAGCTATAGCGACATTAGCTCGGATTCAGACTCGGATTTCAGCGGCTTAAGCGATTCAACAGATTACGCATGTATTGAAACGGATGGTTGTAGTGTGGAGGCAGGTAGCGAAAACCAAAATTGAAGAAGAAACTGAAGCTATTGAGCCATATCGGTTTGAACCGTATGCAAGCGAAACCGACGAAAACGACACGACAGCCAGCGACACGGGAGAAAGCGAGGACGAATTCGGCGATCGCCTTCTAACCAACGATTGGTATGTGTTTGTTTGGCATTAAAGGAAACTAACAACTATGAACTAGGTTTACAGCATATGAAATACATTTGGCAACAACATGCACTTTGAGAGTGCAGACAGCCCAATTTTCATCAATTAATATATTCTGTAGACATACCCTCATCCGCGCTCTTTTCCTGAAAGCTGATCTGTCCAGTTTTGGAGTTGATGTCAGCAGGCCAGGGAAGCTAGGGTCCATAGGGGGTTTAGCTCGCTCGTCTGCGGGAACAAACTGCCGCCATCCAATGCTTGCCGTGCTACCGACGACCTTTGTCCCTGAATTGCTCACACACTCCGGCAGATTCAATGGGGGTCTGGCGGCAGATTTCTTTGACTTTATCGTTGGAAATGCATCTGCTTTGAGTGTCGCAGGATATCCACACATTCTTGCCATTTCTGTCGTAGCATAGCTTTCGTCGGTAAAGTGTGCGGAACAAACGTCCAATTTCTTGCCACTTTGGCATCTTTGGGCCACTGGTGCAACTTGAATCCGTCCCTGTTGGTGTTGTTACACCCTCCGACAACACACCGACGAGGCATGATGTCTCCAAGGTACGGAAAACAGTCGAAAAAACGGAGAATAACAGAGCTGATTTGACTCGGTGTTTGAGAAAATGGCGGATTGCCACCTTGTGACGTCATCGCTCCGAGAGCGAATATTAGAAAGGCGTTTAATTCGCCAAAATTCACCCATTTAGAGTTCGGAAATCGGTTAAAAAAAAAA
The DNA here is from genome assembly GCF_033978685.3 of Nerophis lumbriciformis. Lineage (NCBI taxonomy): Eukaryota > Metazoa > Chordata > Actinopteri > Syngnathiformes > Syngnathidae > Nerophis > Nerophis lumbriciformis. The sequence goes on along the minus strand of NC_084583.2, from coordinate 23,331,321 downwards.
AAGGTCTTTTTTCTGCAACATCAAGGTATATATTGACGCTTACATAGGTCTGGTGATAATGTTCCCCTTTAACCCAGACCTGGGCAAAATGTGTCCCGTTATGATTTTCAATCCGGCCCGCCAGACGTTCTACATCATTTTTTTTCTCTTACCTTTAACATCAAAACTGTCGCCGCCATTATGATGTGCGGTGCTGTTTTTAAATGACCGTAAGTCTTGAACTACAGAAAGTATTTCAATGGTCGAAATCTGCGCTTTTGGGTGTTATAAAAGTTATTACGGTAATCTACGTCACACCAGCTCAGACAAGGAACAAAGCATAGTGGGCGGGGTTTGTTTCCAGAGCAGCCAGCCTGAAACGCAGGGCCGGCCCGTGGCATAGGCCGTATAGGCAAATGCTAAGGCCGCCGTCCATCAGGGGGCGCCACGCCAGTGCCATAAATGTTGGAGAAAAAAAAAAAAAAAAAAAAAGAAGTTGGTACTATTATTTCTAAATACAAAAAATAATCCCACGTTAATTAAAATTCAAAGTAAAGCCTATTTAATATAAATATTATTTGTTACAACATTACGCCCCTCCCTTCCCGTATCATGACTCTTTTTGGACGTCACCACATCAAAAAATCAACACAAGATGTCAAAACGGCCAAAACTGTCAGGTGCCCAGGGAAGAAAAAAGAGAAAAGAAGAGGAGTAGAAACGAGAAAAAGACAAGAGGTAGCAGGTAGGTAACGTTAGCCTACATGAAATTATTTGTCTGTTACAGAATGTGATAGTAACCTGGCTTTTTAGCATTAAGCTAATGTTACATGATTCGGCAATTGCTAATCAATAAATAGCTAGTTCTGTTTTAACGTCGGGTTAATATTGTGGAGGGGGCTAAATTGTTATGGAAAATAATAATGTAACGTTAGGTAATTACTGTACTCCCACCTTACATTCCTCAGGTATATAGATCTTTTAAGCAGGTGTTTTTTGTTTACATTGTTATTGCCTTCTGGTTAGCTAATGTTTGCCCTGCAGGTAATAGTCACTTTTCCACCCCTTTATATATTAGGTATAGTTGTAAGTAAAAAAAAAAGGTCAAAGATAAAGCTATTCGGTTTCTTGTGAGTATATACACTTCACTGCCGATGTGGGGGGGGGGGGGGGGGGGGGGGGCGCGCCACCGCCTAAAATCTTGCCTAGGGCGCCAGATTGGTTAGGGCCGGGCCTGCTGAAACGCATGTGTCAGAAACAGATGCGGAAGCAGATTTTTATGTGATATCATATTGTAGGTGTTTAATACACTTTGCATTCATATTTAGCTGTTTTTAAAATTTTTGTTGTGTTTTGCTTGATTGTAAAAGATACACAACTATCGAGGGGCTGGTCTGAGGATAAAAGAGGAGCGACGTTCATATGTTGTTAATATTCAGTGTTTTATTGTTCATAGTTAATATTGTAAATCCCACTTTCTTTATTTTAATGTGCATCTTGGGGGTCCCATTCAGTAAAAAAACTGTCAAATTCCATTCCGTCTTTTTGAAGTGGTCTGTCATAAAGTTTTTAGAACTCTATCGGACATTGTGAATTTTGGTATTAGTGTTCCTGAAAAAGGAACCTCTCCAGGTGTACTGGAGAGGAGGCTACGCCGGATAGTCGAACCTCGGATTCAGGAGGAACAGTGTGGTTTTCGTCCTGGTCGTGGAACTGTGGACCAGCTCTATACTCTCGGCAGGGTCCTTGAGGGTGCATGGGAGTTTGCCCAACCAGTCTACATGTGCTTTGTGGACTTGGAGAAGGCATTCGACTCAGAGAGTATGGGGTAACGGACTGTCTTATTGTGGCAGTTCGCTCCCTGTATGATCAGTGCCAGAGCTTGGTCCGCATTGCCGGCAGTAAGTCGGACACGTTTCCAGTGAGGGTTGGACTCCGCCAAGGCTGCCCTTTGTCACCGATTCTGTTCATAACCTTTATGGACAGAATTTCTAGGCGCAGTCAAGGCGTTAAGGGGATCTGGTTTGGTGGCTGCAGGATTAGGTCACTGCTGTTTGCAGATGATGTGGTCCTGATGGCTTCATCTGGCCAAGATCTTCAGCTCTCACTGGATCGGTTCGCAGCAGAGTGTGAAGCGACTGGGATGGGAATCAGCACCTCCAAGTCCGAGTCCATGGTTCTCTCCCGGAAAAGGCTGGAGTGCCATCTCCGGGTTGGGGAGGAGATCTTGCCCCAAGTGGAGGAGTTCAAGTACCTCGGAGTCTTGTTCACGAGTGAGGGAAGAGTGGATCGTGAGATCGACAGGCGGATCGGTGCGGCGTCTACAGTAATGCGGACGCTGTATCGATCCGTTGTGGTGAAGAAGGAGCTGAGCCGGAAGGCAAAGCTCTCGATTTACCGGTCGCTCTACGTTCCCATCCTCACCTATGGTCATGAGCTTTGGGTCATGACCGAAAGGACAAGATCACGGGTACAAGCGGCCGAAATGAGTTTCCTCCGCCGAGTGGCGGGGCTCTCCCTTAGAGATAGGGTGAGAAGCTCTGTCATTCGGGGGGAGCTCAAAGTAAAGCCGCTGCTCCTCCACATCGAGAGGAGCCAGATGAGGTGGTTCGGGCATCTGGTCAGGATGCCACCCGAAAGCCTCCCTAGGAAGGTGTTTCGGGCACGTCCGACCGGTAGGAGGCCACGGGGAAGACCCAGGACACGCTGGGAAGACTATGTCTCCCGGCTGGCCTGGGAACGCCTCGGGATCCCCCGGGAGGAGCTGGACGAAGTGGCTGGGGAGAGGGAAGTCTGGGCTTCCCTGCTTAGGCTGCTGCCCCCGCGACCCGACCTCGGATAAGCGGAAGAAGATGGATGGATGGATGGATGGATGGATGGGTTCCTGAAAAAAGGGGGCCCGAACACACATACTGTACAGCAGATTTTTACAGCACACACATACACCTTGGCCCCCAGACACATTTTTTTCTCACAATGGGGGCCCTCCCGAGTCAAAATATTTGCCCAGCTCTGCCTTAACAGAATAAAATTGCTTCATGTAAACACGCCATTCGATCACACGTTTGGATCAAAATTTAATTCCGATCGAGACGGGTGCGCATGAAAACACTTATGAAATTTGGCTCATAATTATCCTTACGGCGCATGTCTTTGTCAGCTATACTTTAATAGTCTCGGAATGAAGCGATTGCCTTGCTGCTGTCTCCCCCGTATATACCAACTGCGCTCTATAGCCCGGCAAATATAGTAATTAAAATTGATATGTGAAAAAAGTAGACAATGGGATCTTTAAAACTAAAAATTGTACCTTGGTTTCCAGCTTGATCATTTCACCCTTCTGAAGAAATCCATTGAGTGCGACTTTCAGCTCCGCAAGATTAGCCTGATCCAAAGGCTGAAATGATACAACATTGGGTAAATTGGACAGGTGACGATAAAGCCTAAAATGAGAGCAAAATTTGTATGACATACCTGAGCAGTGGTAACTGTGCAGATCACCTCACCGCGGTGTGCACTCATCATCTTGCCAAAAGCAGCGATGACGTCCCCAGTTATAGTCAGACGACCATTGTCGGCCAAAACATCTGCAGAAACGGACGATATAATCGATTAACACTACATCTAAACAAGAATGCAAGGCATACATGTTAAAAGGAGACTTAAGCATCTAAAGCCCGTGTCAAAGTCCAGGCCCGCGGGCCAGATCCGGCCCACAAATGAATTATCTATGGTCCCCGGGATGATATTTGATTACCGGTAGTATTAGAACCAGCCCGCAGGCCACAGCCGCCTGCTGCTGTTTTACACGCACCAATACTCCGTCAGTGTTGGCGCTAGGTCCCAGGGACCCCATCAAGTCAAAAAAATGGGGTCCCACAGTAAATTTTTGGGGTCCCACTTTTTTGTAACCGTTTTGAAAACAAATGATAAATGTATGCATTATCCTGTTATATCTCACATTCTATATTGTGTTTTGGAAAAGGGTTGTCATAAACGTTATTTAATGCATTAAAAAAAAATAATACAAAAGAAAACATGTTTATGCATAAGTAAATGTATTCAACTATAAAAAATTAATTCACTTTCTTCTTTCCTTTATGGATCTAAACTTTACCGCTGCCGGTATAAGCGGTAGAAAATGGATGGATGGATGGTATTTTTTTTCTATATTTTCAGAATGTGTTGGTTCTATTTTTGGCCAAAGTAAGACAAAGAAAACAATTTGAAGTGGTCTTTATTTTTTAGTTTTAATGCCATGACATAACATATTTTCCTGAGCTAAAATGAGTTTGACACCCCTGATCTAAAGGATTAATAACTCTGCAAGTGTTTTTCTCATTTTATGTATCATTCCACCACAAAACCACTGGTCAATAAATGAAAATGAACTCGATAACAAGTTTTCTTCGTCTCTGGCTTTCAAACAGGGTGCAAGAGGGTTCACTTGGTGCATCGATCTCGGCAACTGGGCGCGTTTATTAAATTGTAAAATTAAACAAACGGAGCGAATTAGGGCTGGACGATTATGTGATTGAGATCGATGGTTGTGTGGAATTTGAGTTTTATCATGGTGATCAGCTGTTAGCATACATTACATCGATCAAACATGGCAGAAATGTCTGTTAGAAGTTACCGCAGTCGTAAACAGGAGGGAAGAAACAATGCTCGGTATAATCCTGCACGGAAAAATCAGCCTTTATTGACCGTGATCCTGTGTGTGTCGGTCAGAGGTGGGTAGAGTAGCCAGAAATTGTACTCAAGTAAGAGTACTGTTACTTTAGAGATTTATTACTCAAGTAAAAGTAATGAGTAGTCACCCAAATATTTACTTGAGTAAAAGTAAAAAGTATGTTGTGAAAAAACTACTCAAGTACTGAGTAACAGATGAGTAACATACACACACATATAATATATATATATATAAATACACATACATTGATATATACAGTATATCATTTATATGTGTTTATTTTGCCGTTTTTGTTTACATGTTAAAGGTGTTTTAATGAATATACATGCATGTTTAACACATTTCTTTCATGTTGACAAGAATATAAGTTGGTGTATTACCTGATTCTGATGACTTGCATTGATTGTAATCAGACAGCAGTGCTTAACGTCCACGTTTTCAAATGCAGGAGAAAAAAAGTTCCTCCTTTCTGTCTAATACCACATGAAAGTGGTTGGTTTTTGGTATCTTATTTGTCCAGCTTCCATTTTCGTTTTCACACACTTTACAAGAAATACATTGGCGGCAAATTCCGTAGCTTGCTAGCTTGTTTGCGCTGGCTTTCGGAGACTCTTATTTTGAAAGCGCAGGCGCGATGGAGCGGCACTTTTATTGTGAAGACAGGAACTGTGCAGTCAGTCTTTAGGCTTGTGACGGGATGTACGTTTGAAATAAAAAAAGTGTCTTTTTTCCTTCACACTTTTGATTGATTGATTGAAACTTGTATTAGTAGATTGCACAGTACAGTACATATTCCGTACAATTGACCACTAAATGGTAACACCCCAATAAGTTTTTCAACTTGTTTAAGTCAGGTCATGTGACCACCTGGCTCTGTTTGATTGGTCCAACGTCACCAGTGACTGCATCTGATTGGTGGAACGGAGTGAAACGTCACCAGTAACGCAGGCACTTTGAAGGTCTGTCTGACAGACCAAAACAAACAAAGCGTGCATTAACAGATCGATAAAAATTAGTAGCGAGTAGCGAGCTGAATGTAGATAAAAGTAGCGGAGTAAAAGTAGCGGAGTAAAAGTAGCGTTTCTTCTCTATAAATATACTCAAGTAAAAGTAAAAGTATGTTGCATTAAAACTACTCTTAGAAGTACAATTTATCCCAAAAGTTACTCAAGTAGATGTAACGGAGTAAATGTAGCGCGTTACTACCCACCTCTGGTGTCGGTGAATGTATGTGTGTACGTTTGCGTGTGTGTGTGCGCAAACATCCTGTTCCACCGTCGCAAAAGTCAGGCTCATCGCGACGTAATTATTATGTTCAATCAGCATTGTGCCTGTTTCTCCTTGCACAGCTGGAAGGGCAGACCAGAAAAATAAAATAAAGAAATGTGTCTAACACTAGCATAGAAGTTAAAACAACGTTGAGAAGGAACAGCAACTTTATATCGACACATTTCAGTGTCACTGCAGCTCACCAGTAATCCTGTCCTGGATGCGGACTTGCAGGCAGGCACAGAATGTATTTGTGACTGAACTACTGAATTGGTCCCGACTGGGGGAATAGACACACCTACTAATTTAATTGGAAATTATTTTTTTTTATAGCTAAATATTTTTTAATCACTTTTTGTTACTGTTTGCTCTGATTCAAATCCTCAGATAAATCATGTACTAAAAATCTCTGAAGACACTTTTTGTTCAAATTATTTTTGAGTTTGTGGATAAAAACATATTGTACCTGAAATTATCATTAAAAATGTTTGGTGTGTTGGTACAGTACCTCAAATTCAAACTGCACTACAGTATTTAAGTTTTCGCCAAACCACTGGTGAGAAGCATTGATGTATAGCGTATTTTTCGGAGTATAAGTCGCTCCGGAGTACAAGTCGCACCGGCCGAAAATGCATAATAAAGAAGGAAAAAAACATAAGTCGCACTGGAGTATACTGTTAAGTCGCATTTTTTGGGGGAATTTATTTGATAAAAGCCAACACCAAGAATAGACATTTGAAAGGCAATTTAAAATAAATAAAGAATAGTGAACAACAGGCTGAATAAGTGTACGTTATATGAGGCATAAATAACCAACTGGTATGTTAACGTAACATATTATGGTAAGAGTCATTCAAATAACTATAACATATAGAACATGCTATACGTTTACCAAACAATCTGTCACTCCTAATCGCTAAATCCCATGAAATCTTATACGTCTAGTCTCTTACGTGAATGAGATAAATAATATTATTTGATATTTTACGCTAATGTGTTCATAATTTCACACATAAGTCGCTCCTGAGTATAAGTCGCACCCCCGGCCAAACTATGAAAAAAACCGCGACTTATAGTCCGAAAAATACGGTATATAATTTTTTTTTGTTTGTCTAGTTATTTAGGATAATTAGACATTCTTGACCTTCCAATTACAATGTCAAAAAGTACTAACGACAGTGATAAGAAAAAAAGTATTGCTTTTGAAATGGTTACTTGCATTATTATATAATATGATTACATTTGTGCTTAATATGGTCTCAAAATAACGCTGACAACATTGTTTATAGGCAATAAAGTGCACGACTACCGTATTTTCCGCACTATTAGCCGCACCTAAAAACCACAAATTTACTCAAAAGCTGACAGTGCAGCTTATAACCCGGTGCGCTTTATATATGGATTAATATTAAGATTCATTTTCATAAAGTTTCGGTCTCGCAACTACGGTAAACAGCCGCCATCTTTTTTCCCCGTAGAAGAGGAAGTGCTTCTTCTTCTACGCAAGCAACCGCCAAGGTAAGCACCCGCCCCCATAGAACAGGAAGCGCTTCTTCTTCTACTGTAAGCAACCACCCGCCCGCGTAGAAGAAGAAGAAGCGCGCGGATATTACGTTTCATTTCCTTTGTGTGTTTACATCTGTAAAGACCACAAAATGGCTCCTACTAAGCGACAGGTTTCCGGTTCATGAAAAGACGCAATCTCTCCATCCGCACACGGACTACTATTTCACAGCAACTGCCTAAAGACTTTCAAGAAAAGCTGGCTACTTTCCGTGCATATTGTAAAAACAAGATAGCTGAAAAAAAGATCCGGCCAGAGAACATTATCAACATGGACGAGGTTCCACTGACTTTTGATATTCCTGTGAACCGCACTGTGGATACAACGGGAGCACGTACGGTGAATATTCGCACCACAGGGAATGAGAAGTCACCCTTCACTGTGGTTCTAGCTTGCCATGCTAATGGCCAGAAACTTCCACCCATGGTGATATTCAAAAGGAAGACCTTGCCAAAAGAGACCTTTCCAGCCGGCGTCATCATAAAAGCTAACTCGAAGGGATGGATGAAGAAAAGATGAGCGAGTGGTTAAGGTAAGTTTACGCGAAGAGGCCGGGTGGCTTTTTTCACGCAGCTCCGTCCATGTTGATATACGACTCCATGCGCGCCCACATCACGCTGGTTTTTAATATATTATTAAAGTTTGACTGACCTATCTGACTGTTTTTTTGACATTCCTTTAGCGCAGTTAGATGCGGCTTATAACACGGGGCGGCTTATAGGTGGACAAAGTTTTGAAATATGCCGTTCATTGAAGGCGCGGCTTATAACCCAGGGCGCCTTATGGTGCGGAAAATACGGTATATATCGTCCAGCAAAATTCTACATTGGCCCAAGCCTATGTACTGCGTGACAACTCACTAATGAGGTTCACGGTGATCGGGGAGACTTTGGCCTTTGTAAGGGCATCGGTGAAGGTCTTCTGCTTGATGCTACGCTTCACATGAGGGTTCATTACCACACTGGAAAGTTTAGGATCCTTGATGAGGGTCTGTGGAACAAAAAACACAGCCAATTCAAGCGGACATTGGACCAAATCACCTTCACGTCCTTTACTTACATGCACTTTACCCAGCTCCTGTTCCACTTGGTCCAGTTTCTTCTGCTTACTAGCAGCTGAGAACAGAGCTACGGCATAACGTCCCTCCACTCCATAGACTTGGATGGGTGCCTTGAATAGAAAAGTAAAAAAAATGGTCATTTAACAATTCAATACGTTGAAATAGTGTCATGTTGTATATAATGATGTACCTTAACCAGTTTGGTTAAAGGTCGGACAACTGATGTGCTAAACTGGCGGGCCTGCAGAAACAAATTGCATAAGTTTGACATGAAACAATACGTAGGTGAGAGAGTACAATACATTATTATTATTATTATTATTATTATTTAGTTTGGCATACATTAGCTCGCTGCTAGGCTAACACTTTAGCAGTCATTCAAGTGCAACGCCGCGTGTGTCATTCACGCGTGTCAAAATCGACAGAAGGTTCCCCCCGAAAGGTTATGGCGTGTAAGACGGACTTTGCAATACACAAATATAGACCATGAACTATTCTAAACGTGACAAAATTGGTAAAATCCTTGAACGTCGTACCTGCTGTCCTAGCATGAGTGCTGCCATTTTCTCCTCCAGCTGTCTTGAGCAAAAGTACAGAGTGCGCATGTGCAAAGGAACGAAAGTGTTTATGGGTAATGTAGTCCTTAAACAAATATATGATGACAGTACAGTAGATCAGGGGTGTCAAACTCAAATACAGAGTGGGCCAAAATGTAAAACTGAACAAAGCCGCGGGCCAACGTTGAACAAATTAACCTTTTAATAGGGACCCAAACAAGTTTTGCATTGAACTCAGTAAAGAATCTGGGTATTATCTTCGACCCAACTCCTTTGAGTCACACATTAAGAGTGTTACTAAAACGGCCTTCTTTCATCTCCGTAATATCGCTAAAATTCGTTCTATTTTGTCCACTAGCGACGCTGAGATCATTATTCAAATAAGTTCGTTACGTCTCGTCTCGATTACTGTAACGTATTATTTTCGGGTCTCCCAATGTCTAGCATTAAAAGACTACAGTTGGTACAAAATGCGGCTGCTAGACTTTTGACAAGAACAAGAAAGTTTGATCATATTACGCCTATACTGTATATACCTTTATATACATATATACATATATATATATATACCTATACTGGCTCACCTGCACTGGCTTCCTGTGCACTTAAGATGCGACTTTAAGGTTTTACTACTTACGTATAAAATACTACACGGTCTAGCTCCAGCCTATTTTGCCGATTGTATTGTACCACATGTCCCGGCAAGAAATCTGCGTTCAAAGAACTCCGGCTTATTAGTGATTCCCAGGGCCCAAAAAAAGTCTGCGGGCTATAGAGCGTTTTCTATTCGGGCTCCAGCACTATGGAATGCCCTCCCGGTAACAGTTAGAGATGCTACCTCAGTAGAAACATTTAAGTCCCATCTCAAAACTCATTTGTATACTCTAGCCTTTGAATAGCCCCCCTTTTTGTAGACCAGTTGATCTGCCGTTTCTTTTCTTTTCTCCTCTGCTCCCCCCTATCCCTTGTGGAAGGGGAGACACACAGGTCCGGTGGCCATGGATGTGGTGCTGGCTGTCCGGGGTCGGGATCCGGGGTGGACCGCTCGCCTGTATATCGGTTGGGAACATCTCTGCGCTGCTGACCCGTCTCCGCTCGGGATGGCTTCCTGCTGACCCCACTGTGGACTGGACTCTTACTGTTATGCTGGATCCACTATGGACTGGACTCTCACAATATTATGTTAGACCCACTCGACATCCATTGCAATCGGTCTCCCTAGAGGGGGGGGGGGGTTACCCACATATGCGGTCCTCTCCAAGGTTTCTCATAGTCATTCACATCGACGTCCCACTGGGGTGAGTTTTTCCTTGCCCTTATGTGGGCTATACCGAGGATGTCGTTGTGGCTTGTGCAGCCCTTTGAGACACTTTAGGGCTATATAAATAAACATTGATTGATTGATTGATTGAATATTGAACAAGCAAGGCTGATATAACTTTATAGTGACATGCAAAATCGAGTTTCATTTAAAAATATCAATGATTTATCAAATAAAATGTAAAAAAATTTCTATTTGCAGCCTTCTGAGGTAAATATCAAAACAAACTTTTTCCACAGGCTAATAATCTATTTGAAAATAAAATAACAATAATGAATGAATCAAACATTCAAGCCTTGAAGTAGCAAGGTAAAGTGCATGAATAAAACGTTAATTTTTGCTCAGTTTGCTACACTGATTTGCTTTAACACTGAATATGGAACAATCAATCAATCAATCAATGTTTATTTATATAGCCCTAAATCACAAGTGTCTCAAAGGGCTGCACAAGCCACAACGACATCCTCGGTACAGAGCCCACTTAAGGGCAAGGAAAAACTCACCCCAGTGGGACGTCGATGTGAATGACTATGAGAAACCTTGGAGAGGACCGCATATGTGGGTAACCCCCCCCCCCCCCCTCTAGGGAGACCGAATGCAATGAATGTCGAGTGGGTCTAACATAATATTGTGAGAGTCCAGTCCATAGTGGATCCAGCATAATAGTAAGAGTCCAGTCCACAGTGGGGTCAGTAGGAAACCATCCCGAGCGGAGACGGGTCAGCAGCGCAGAGATGTTCCCAACCGATACACAGGCGAGCGGTCCACCATGGGTCCCGACCCCGGACAGCCAGCACCCCATCCATGGCCTCCGGACCTGTGTGTCTCCCCCTCCACAAGGGATAGGGGGGAGCAGAGGAGAAAAGAAAAGAAACGGCAGATCAACTGGTCTAAAAAAAAAGGGGGCTATTCAAAGGCTAGAGTATACAAATGAGTTTTAAGATGGGACTTAAATGCTTCTACTGAGGTAGCATCTCTAACTGTTACCGGGAGGGCATTCCATAGTACTGGAGCCCCAATAGAAAACGCTCTATAGCCCGCAGACTTTTTTTGGGCTCTGGGAATCACTAATAAGCCGGAGTTCTTTGAACGCAGATTTCTTGCCGGGACATATGGCACAATACAATCGGCAAGATAGGATGGAGCTAGACCGTGTAGTATTTTATACGTAAGTAGTAAAACCTTAAAGTCGCATCTTAAGTGCACAGGAAGCCAGTGCAGGTGAGCCAGTATAGGTATATGTGTAGGTATATATGTATATAAAGGTATATACAGTATAGGCGTAATATGATCAAACTTTCTTGTTCTTGTCAAAAGTCTAGCAGCCGCATTTTGTACCAACTGTAATCTTTTAATGCTAGACATAGGGAGACCTTATATAACTTAATAGTGCAAAATCAACTTTCAAAAAACAAACGAAAAAACATCAATGGTATATTAAATAAAATTGTAATAAAAAATGTAATGCCTCTTTTCTATTTGCAGCCTTCTGAGGTAAATATCAACATTAACTTTTTCCACAAGCTAATAAATTTGAAAATAAAATAACAATGAATAAATTAAACATTCAGGCCTTTTTACTGCTCAGTTTGCGACACACTGATCTAATCTGATGTGCCCAAGCCAGATACCTGGCATCTAGTCATTAATGTCGGGGCTCAGGTGGGCGGGGTTGGGGTTTGGTGGTAGCAGGGGTGTATATTGTAGCGTCCCGGAAGAGTTAGTACTGCAAGGGGTTCTGGGTATTTGTTCTGTTGTGTTACGCTGCGGATGTTCTCCCGAAGTGTGTTTGTCATTCTTGTTTGGTGTGGGTTCACAGTGTGGCGCATTTTTGTATCAGTGTTAAAGTTGTTTATGCGGCCACCCTCAGTGTGACCTGTATGGCTGTTGATCAAGTATGCATTGCATTCACATATGTGTGTGCAGAAGCCGCATGTATTATGTGACTGGGCTGGCACGCTGTTTGTATGGAGGAAAAGCGGACGTGACGTCAGGTTGGAGAGGACGCTAAAGGCAGTACCTTTAAGGCACGCCCCCAATATTGTTGGCCGGATGGAAATCGGGAGAATGGTTGCCCCGGGAAATTTTCGGGAGGGGCACTGAAATTTGTGAGTCTCCCGGGAAAATCGGGAAGGTTGGCAAGTATGAGTATTAGCGGTGAATGCGGTGTTACAGCGGCATATAATATCGGCGGGCCAGCGCTAATGTTAATTTGATATAGCCTCAAGGGCCAAATGAAATTACACGGCGGGCCAGATTTGGCCCGCGGGCCAGAGTTTGACACCCATGCAGTAGATAAAAGCATTGCTACATAATTAGATTATTTGTAATTTTCTTTTCTCCCCCAGCATTACCCGGGGGACTTTGTTTGGATCGCACGCGAGCTGCCACGGTGTGTGCTAAAACGTTTAATTTCATGGACATTTTAATTACATAATTAATTACTTAATAAAGTATTATTATTAATTTTTATTTTATGTACATTTAACCTACAGATCCTTAGCCATATTATATGTTTCTATCGTTGTGAAAGCATAGTTTGTGTTCGAGGTTCCGCTGCTGCTAACCATACACATTTTATAAGTAGACGCAGCATCGACCGCTACTGCCTACTGGCGCTGACGAGACGCCGGGCCGCCATCTTGGAGTGGTGATCCGCTCCACTCAGTGCAATTTATTTGGCAGGAGCAATGAACTGTCAGAATCAGAATCAGAATCAGAATAGTTTTATTGCCATTGTTTGAGAACGGGTTCACAAACTAGGAATTTTTCTTGGTGCAATCGTGCAACATAAAACACATATGACACAGATTTGGTAATAACAAGAGCTGTAACTGAGCTATCAGATCTTGTTATAGACTTAGAAGGAATTCAAAGAAGCTACTGTTAGGAGTTATTGTTCATGTGCCTGATGGCCGAGGGGAAAAAACTGTTCAGGTGGCGGGAGGTGTGGGTCTGGATGTACTGTAGTCTCCTGCCTGAGGGGAGAGGGGAGAATAGTTTGTGTCCAGGGTGAGAAGAGTCAGCTGTGATCCGACCAGAGGTGGGTAGAGTAGCCAGAAATTGTACTCAAGTAAGAGTACTGTTACTTTAGAGATTTATTACTCAAGTAAAAGTAAGGAGTAGTCACCCAAATATTTACTTGAGTAAAAGTAAAAAGTATGTTGTGAAAAAACTACTCAAGTACTGAGTAACTGATGAGTAACATACACACTCATATATATATATATATATACATACATACATATACATTGATATATACAGTATATAATTTATATGTATTTATTTTGCTGTTTTTGTTTACATGTTAAAGATGTTTTAATGAATATACATGCATGTTTAACATAGATTCCTTTCTTTCATGAAGACAAGAATATAAGTTGGTGTATTACCTGATTCTGATGACTTGCATTGATTGTAATCAGACAGTAGTGATGATAACGTCCACGTTTTCAAATGGAGGAGAAGAAAAGTTCCTCCTTTCTGTCTAATACCACATGAAAGTGGTGGGTTTTTGGCATCTTATTTGTCCAGCTTCCATATTCGTTTTTATACACTTTACAAGAAATATATTGGCGTCAAACTCCTTAGCTTGCTAGCTTGTTTGCGCTGGCTTTCGGAGACTCTTGTTTTGAAAGCGCAGGCGCGATGGAGCGGCACTTTTATTGTGAAGACAGGAACTGTGCAGTCAGTCTTTAGGCTTTTGACCGGATGTACGGTTGAAATAAAAAAGTATCTTTTTTCCTTCACACTTTTGATTGATTGATTGGAACTTTTATTAGTAGATTGCACAGTACAGTACACATTCTGTACAATTGACCACTAAATGGTAACACCCCAATAAGTTTTTCAACTTGTTTAAGTCAGGTCATGTGACCACCTGGCTCTGTTTGATTGGTCCAACGTCACCAGTGACTGCATCTGATTGGTGGAACGAAGTGAAACGTCACCATTAAGGCAGGCACTTTGAAGGTCTGTCTGACAGACCAAAACAAACAAAGCGTGCATTAACAGATCGATAAAAATTAGTAGCGAGTAGCGAGCTGAATGTAGATAAAAGTAGCGGAGTAAAAGTAGCGTTCCTTCTCTATAAATATACTTAAGTAAAAGTAAAAGTATGTTGCATTAAAACTACTCTTAGAAGTACAATTTATCCCTAAAGTTACTCAAGTAGATGTAACAGAGTAAATGTAGCGCGTTACTACCCACCTCTGGATCCGACCCACACGCCTCCTGGTCCTGGAGGAGAACAAGTCCTGGAGGGATGGGAGCATTTAATTCATCTTACCTCACTGAAAACCACTGATTTTCACGCGTTTTTTTGTCATACGTGTTGCTATGATAAAGGACACATGTTTTGGCGTGTTTTATTATTCATAGTTTGCTTAACAGTAATAGAATATTCTTATATGCTACAAGTGACCAGACGTCCGAGATCAAAACTGGGAATATAATCCCAGAGAAGGTGGAAAAAAACGGTTAGCTATTTTTAAATTCAAGAAACAATATGATTAGGTTATATCTACATGTGTATATCCTACATAAACAATGTATGAATACATTAGATATCTATATATCTTAGGGACCTATAGACTGTATCTCTGTTGCTGCAACAGCAGAGAGTTTATCCTAGTTTGTATTGATATTTTGTATTACATTCTTCCCTTAAATGATCATGTTTACAGTGATTGTTTTATACGTATTTTTTATGTATGTCGCTTTGGATAAAAGCATCTGCCAAATACTTAAACATAAACATATATAACATACTTGCCAACCTTGAGACCTCCAATTTCGGGAGGTGGGGGGTGGGGCTGGGGGGCGTGGTCGGGGGTGGGGCGGGGCGAGGTTGGGGGCGTGGTTAAGAGGGGAGGAGTATATTGACAGCTAGAATTCACCAAGTCAAGTATTTATATACCGGTATATATAATTTATATATATATATATATATATATATATATATATATATATATATATGTATGTGTGGGAAAAAAATCACAAGACTATTTCATCTCTGATGAAATAGTCTTGTGATTTTTTTCCCACACATACATATACTGCGCTCTACTACGGTATCGAGCACTATTTTTTGGATAACCTTATTAAGACATATATATATATATATATATATATATATATATATATATATATATATATGTCTTAATAAGGTTTTGGATATGTCTTAATAAGGTTTTGGATAACCTTATTAAGACATATATTAAGATATATATATATATATATATATATATATATATATATATATATATATATATATATATATATATATATATATGTCTTAATAAGGTTATCCAAAAAATAGTGCTCGATACCGTAGTAGAGCGCAATATATGTATGTGTGGGAAAAAAATCACAAGACTATTTCATCTCTACAGGCCTGTTTCATGAGGAGGGGTACCCTCAATTATCAGGAGCTGATGATTGAGGGTACCCCCCCTCATGAAACAGGCCTGTAGAGATGAAATAGTTTTGTGATTTTTTTCCCACACATACATATATATATATATATATATATATATATATATATATATATATATATATATATATATATATATATATATATATATATATATATATATATATCCTGAAAATATGCAAACAAAACTGTGTTTAGATAATTGATACTTCAAACTTGCATAAATAAATATTAAGGAATATAACATAACTTGGCTTCTGAGAGCTTCAAAATGTAATGAATAAAATGCTAAAGTTGTTGATAAACAAGCAATTATTTTAATAATTAAATATGGTCATTTTAAATGAATTATTATGATAATTTAAAATTAATTATTTCAAATATGTTTATTTTCATGTATAATTCTATGGCTGGATGTAATAAGGAGTCAGAAAAAATACAAATAAAAATACAATTAATTTTGATGTTTTTAGCAAAATATAGTAAACATTTATTTAGTTTTTTTTTTTTTTTTTAAATTAATAAATATATTTATTTTTAGGTAAGATAAACATAATAATACAATTTATCTCTAGTCTGGATGATTTACTTCTTGTCACCCTGTTGTCCTCCCGTCTGAAAAAAGGCTGTCCTCACTCAGGTCCGCATGGAGCTGGAGGGGGCGTGGCCTCCAGCTCCGGCTGAAAATCGGGAGATTTTCGGGAGAATATTTGTCCCGGGAGGTTTTCGGGAGAGGCGCTGAATTTCGGGAGTCTCCCGGAAAATTCGGGAGGGTTGGCAAGTATGATATATAAACACCTGAAAGTCTTTATATCAGCTAAAAACCACCAATCTGTTTCACTGGATTCAGAATAAAACCAAATTCTGTCTTACCCAACAATGTTAGTATTTGAATATTGTTACTTGAAGACTTATTCCTGGTTACAATTATACTGTTAAGAAAGTATTGTCTTATACTTTGCCTAAAATGGTCATACTCTTGTTTGCTAGCAGCTACGATTTCAGTACTATAGGGCAGGGCCGACATCCGGGCAACTGAGCTACATACGGGTTCTTCGAGCCATAGCAACCTGACTGGCGTTGAAAACAAACCGTCGCCATTACTCTTTAACCTGTCGACCTGCGCTGATTAAACCCGTCATTCTGCCTCCAAAATGCCAAAAAACTGTGTTGTTTTTGGTTGTGCAAACCACAACTGGAAACAGGGAAAACAAAGGTCGTATTTTGTTCTGCCAAAGCGTGCTAAAAGCCCACAGAGACGAGACAAATGGCTCGCAGCTTTACACCGGGAAAACGAGGACGGTTCTCACTGGAGTCCCCCAAAATATCCCGGGTCGTGTGTTCGGATCACTTCGTTTCTGGTAAATATAAGGAACAAAAATCCACCTTCTTAACCACAACTTGGCTATACCGTCCATGCTAATGTTGAACCCGTTGAATTTTTACTGAATAACGTTCGACAGCTGAAGTTGTTGTTGTTGCACAACAATAACATACGGTATAAAGGCTATTTCCAGTAATTCAGCAAATAATAAATCATAATACTGAACTGAATTTGAATGAGCTCTCTACAGATATAATAAATATACAGATACTGGTAGCCACCGTGTCATCCTTATTATCATTTATCAACATACCTTGGGTGATTTAACAATTTGTATGTGATTTATTCGTTATATAACAACCGAAGCTAACAACCGACCTGGTGCGCTTGTGAGGTAGACAAAGATTTCCAAATTCCATGTCCGGCCATTGTGTAGGATTATCAGTCCACGCATCTGCTGGAAGGCGGTAAGGGCAGTCGTTTAATCCAACTACAGAACATTTTAACTCGTATCTTAACCTAGCCTCACTGGAAATCAATCAATCAATGTTTATTTATATAGCCCTAAATCACAAGTGTCTCAAAGGGCTGCACAAGCCACAACGACATCCTCGGTACAGCCCACATAAGGGCAAGGAAAAACTCACCCCAGTGGGACGTCGATGTGAATGACTATGAGAAACCTTGGAGAGGACCGCATATGTGGGTAACCCCCCCCCCTCTAGGGAGACCGAATGCAATGGATGTCGAGTGGGTCTAACATATAAATAAAGTTGATTTGATTTGATTTGATAATATTGTGAGAGTCCAGTACATAGTGGATCCAGCATAACAGTAAGAGTCCAGTCCACAGTGGGGTCAGCAGGAAACCATCCCGAGCGGAGACGGGTCAGCAGCGCAGAGATGTTCCCAACCGATATACAGGCGAGCGGTCCACCCCGGGTCCCGACCCCGGACAGCCAGCACCCCATCCATGGCCACCGGATCTGTGTGTCTCCCCTTCCACAAGGGATAGAGGGGAGCAGAGGAGAAAAGAAAAGAAACGGCAGATCAACTGGTCTAAAAAAAGGGGGGCTATTCAAAGGCTAGAGTATACAAATGAGTTTTGAGATGGGACTTAAATGTTTCTACTGAGGTAGCATCTCTAACTGTTACCGGCCAGACTATTTACATAATCATACGCCATTTAGAACAGTTTAAAATGCCGTGAAACCTCGTTAAATGCCTTTTCTGTCAATGCTGTGTTCGCTGTGAGCTGGTTTGTTTTCAACGAATTCAATATGGCGACCGGTTGCTAGGGGATTGGCAGGCGGAAGTGACGTAGGTCCGCCCTCGCCTATTGAAGATCGTTGCTTCTTCTCAACTCTGTGCAGGCCCGGCCCTAACCAATCTGGCGCCCTAGGCAAGATTTTAGGTGGCGCCCCCCCCACATCGGCAGTGAAGTGTATATACTCACAAGAAACCGAATAGCTTTGTCTTTGACCTTTTTTTTTTTTTACTTACAACTATACCTAATATATAAAGGGGTGGAAAAGTGACTATTACCTGCAGGGCAAACATTAGCTAACCAGAAGGCAATAACAATGTAAACAAAAAACACCTGCTTAAAAGATCTAATACAAATGTCCCTGAGGAATGTAAGGTGGGAGTACTGTAATTACCTAACGTTACATTATTATTTTCCATAACAATTTAGCCCCCTCCACAATATTAACCCGACGTTAAAACAGATTAGCAATTGCCGAATCATGTAACATTAGCTTAATGCTAAAAAGCCAGGTTACTATCACATTCTGTAACAGACAAATAATTTCATGTAGGCTAACGTTACCTACCTGCTAACTCTTGTCTTTTCTCGTTTCTACTCCTCCTCTTCTTTTCTCTTTTTTCTTCCCTGGGCACCTGACAGTTTTGGCCGTTTTGACATCTTGTGTTGATTTTTTGATGTGGTGATGTCCAAAAAGAGTCATGATACGGGAAGGGAGGGGGCGCACCGTGCGGGGGGGAGGGGGCGTAATGTTGTAACAAATAATATTTCTATTAAATAGGCTTTACTTTGCATTTTAATTAACGTGGGATTATTTTTTGTATTTAGAAATAATAGTACCAACTTTTTTTTTTTTTTTCTCCAACATTTGTGGTACTGGCGTGGCGCCCCCTGATGGACGGCGCCCTTAGCATTTGCCTATACGGCCTATGCCACGGGCCGGCCCTGACTCTGTGGTAATATTCTTTTCACAAAATACAACCAATAGTATGTTAATGTTAAATCTTACTTGTGAAAGGTAACCCCCCGATTCCTATTTTCAACAGTCCGCTCATTTGAGCAGGAAAACGCTGAACATCTTTGTTTTCTACCTGTCAACTGTCAGTTTAGGCTGCTCGCCGGGTCCTCATCACCACTTCAAGATGGCGGCCGAATTTCTCGCGTCACAGCAGCCAAATGCTGCTAACGCTTCACAAGGTTAGCGTTAGCAAGCTAACTGAGGATTTCTTCCATCCATCCATCCATTTTTTTTTTTTACCGCTTATTCCCTTCGGGGTCGCGGGGGGCGCTGGAGCCTATCTCAGCTACAATCGGGCGGAAGGCACCCTGGACAAGCGACATTAAATGGTGGCAGTTCCGAGATGTGTCCAGCAGAGGGCGGGCGACGCGTCAGCTACAAAACACAAGGTACGTTAACTGTTAGCATATTTGTGTGAGAGAGAGCACGTCAGGCTCACATACATTTAATGATGTAAAATACGAATACACGCTAACAAAATCCCCCTTGAAGTGATGACGCTGGGGTAAATATTAAATGAATTATACATGCAGTCTGTTAGGACGTAGCTCGGCCGACTCATGTGCTCATGCTTCTCCTTTGGGATTTGAAAGGAGGCCTCACATTAGACATGGATGACAGGTCAGCCAGCAAAGAGTTGGAAGGATGGATCGAACAACTCAATGAGTGCAAGCAGCTCAGTGAAAACCAAGTCAGGGTACTCTGTGAAAAGGTAGGGTCACATCCAACAACACCTTGCATCTTGGCGACAACAACCCTGCTGTGTTTACTACCTGTGTCAAGGCCATAGAGATCCTGGAGAAGGAGTCTAATGTGCAGGAAGTGAGATGCCCAGTGACAGTCTGTGGAGATGTTCACGGTCAGTTTTATGACCTCATGGAGCTTTTTAAGATAGGCGGGACACCCCCAGACACCAACTATCTCTTCATGGGAGACTATGTTGACAGAGGCTATTACTCAGTGGAGACAGTGACACTCCTGGTGTGTCTGAAGGTACACAACCTCTGCATCACACTGAGGCACACCTGGGTAAATTAAGGCCCGGGGGCCGCAGGATGTTAAGCGTTTCAATCCGGACCGCCGGACATTCCCAAATATTTTTTTTTTAGATCTTTAAGATGGAAACTGTAGCTCTCATTATGATGTGCAGTGATCAACACAATAGAATGGACTTTATTAGGGCCCGCAATGGCCCATTGCATAAGGACTCCCACAGGGAGTCCTTATGCAATGGGACATAAGGACCTATTGAATTTCTAAGGTTTTATTCTTTATTATTATTATTCTTTATTATTCTTCCGCCGCCTCTTTGAGCACTAATTTGACCCACTCAACATGCTTCAAAACTCACCATATTTGACCCACACGTCAGGACCTGCGAAAATTGTCTTTTAATAAAAAAACCAAACTGCAAAAATCAAAATTGCACTCTAGCGCCCCCTAGGAAAACAAAAAACTAGACTGCCTGTAACTCCCACTAGGAAGGTCGGAAAGACATGAAACAAAATCCTCTATGTAGGTCTGACTCAGACCTAACTTTCATAATGGTACATTCTCGGGCTAAAATCCACAGGAAGTTGGCAATTCCCCCTTCAAGACAAAAAAGTACTAAAAACAGTCACTTTTGCCTCTTTGCGCTGTAATTTGACCCCCTTAACATGCTTCAAAACTCACCGAACTGAACGCACACATCAGGACTGGCAAAAACTGTGATCTACTAAAAAAAAAACCTAACCCCAAATTCAAAAATTGCGCTCTAGAGCAATTTTTGAATAAAACGGATAAAAAACTGCTCCTCGGAAGAAAACAATTACAAAACTGCCTGTAACTCCCACTGGGAAGGTCGGAGAGACATGAAACAAAAACCTCTATGTAGGTCTCACTTAGACCTACATTTCATAAATTGACAACCCCCAGCAAAAATCTACAGGAAGTTCGCTATTCCCCCTTCAACACAACATTTTTGTAAAAACCCGTCCCCTTTCTTCAAACATTATCTCCTCTGAGCGCGTTTGTTGTTTCGGCTTCAAACTAACACAGGAGAGAGATTGAACCCTTCTGATTAAAAGTTGGTGAAAGAGTTGTGATACCTGCTCCGGTTTTGATTTTATGACCCTTCAAAGACCCGCTGCACTGATGCTCCTGCGGTGCTGTTTTTTTAAGATGGCTGCTCAAAAGCAGGAAGCACCAACGTGCCCACACAATGCACACAAGGTAGGTACACTAGACAAAAGTCTTGGGACACTTCAGACTAAAAGTAGACAAAAGTATTGGGACACTTAGGACTAGCACCTGCCAAATACGCGGGCCCGAACAACGCTGCTTGCAGCTTTAATTGTCATTATATTTGCATATAACGAGATTAAGGACTCCAATTTAAACTGTCAAGCAACCTAAATAAAACAAAATATATAATTTTTGGAAATAGGAAAAATAACATAGTGTCATATAAGAATTGATGATATGGAGATAGAAAGGGTGTATTCAACAACATTTTTGGGAATCTATATAGATGATAAATTAAATTGGAAACTGTACATAAATAGACTTAAGACAAAGATGGCAAAAAATATTGCTATGTTACATAAAATCAAAAACTCCGTAAATCAAAAGGCTCTTAATATGTTATATAATTCTTTCCTACTCCCTTATCTTAATTATTGTGTTGAAATCTGGGGTAACAATTACAAAACAAACATCCATCCATCCATCTTCTTCCGCTTATCCGAGGTCGGGTCGCGGGGGCAGCAGCTTAAGCAGGGAAGCCCAGACTTCCCTCTCCCCAGCCACTTCGTCCAGCTCCTCCCGGGGGATCCCGAGGCGTTCCCAGGCCAGCCGGGAGAGATAGTCTTCCCAACGTGTCCTGGGTCTTCCCCGTGGCCTCCTACCGGCCGGACGTGCCCGAAACACCTTCCTAGGGAGGCGTTCGGGTGGCATTCTGACCAGATGCCCGAACCACCTCATCTGGCTCCTCTCCATGTGGAGGAGCAGCGGCTTTACTTTGAGCTCCCCCCGGATGACAGAGCTTCTCACCCTATCTCTAAGGGAGAGCCCCGCCACTCGGCGGAGGAAACTCATTTCGGCCGCTTGTACCCGTGATCTTGTCCTTTCGGTCATAACCCAAAGCTCATGACCATAGGTGAGGATGGGAACGTAGATCGACCGGTAAATCGAGAGCTTTGCCTTCCGGCTCAGCTCCTTCTTCACCACAACGGATCGAAAACAAAACAAACATCAACTCTATATTCTTACTTCAAAAGAAAGCGATTAGAATTGTAAATTAAAGCTGCAAGCAGCGTTGTTCGGGCCCACGTATTTGGCAGGTGCTAGTCCTAAGTGTCCCAATACTTTTGTCTACTTTTAGTCTGAAGTGTCCCAAGACTTTTGTCTAGTGTACCTACCTTGTCTGCATTGTGTGGGCACGTTGGTGCTTCCTGCTTTTGAGCAGCCATCTTAAAAAAAACAGCACCGCAGGAGCATCAGTGCAGCGGGTCTTTGAAGGGTCATAAAATCAAAACCGGAGCAGGTATCACAACTCTTTCACCAACTTTTAATCAGAAGGGTTCAATCTCTCTCCTGTGTTAGTTTGAAGCCGAAACAACAAACGCGCTCAGAGGAGATAATGTTTGAAGAAAGGTGACGGGTTTTTACAAAAATGTTGTGTTGAAGGGGGAATAGCAAACTTCCTGTATATTTTTGCTGGGGGTTGTCAATTTATGAAATGTAGGTCTAAGTGAGACCTACGGAGAGGTTTTCGTTTCATGTCTCTCCGACCTTCCCAGTGGGAGTTACAGGCAGTTTTGTCAGATTTTTCATCCGAGGAGCAGTTTTTTGTGCGTTTTATTAAAAAATTGCTGTAGAGCACAATTTTTAGATTTGGGGTTAGGTTTTTTCATTAGATCACAGTTTTAGCCAGTCCTGATGTGTGTGTTCAGTTTGGTGAGTTTTGAAGCATGTTAAGGGGGTCAAATTACAGCTCAAAGAGGCAAAAGTGACTGTTTTTAGTACTTTTTTGTCTTGAAGGGGGAATTGCCAACTTCCTGTTGATTTTAGCCCAAAGATATACAATTATGAAATGTAGATCTAAGTCAGACCTACATAAAGGTTTTTGTTTCATGTCTCTCCGATCTTCCTAGTGGGAGATATAGGCAGTCTAGTTTTGTTTTTTTCCTAGGGGGCGCTAGAGCGCAATTTTGAGTTGTGGGGTTCGTTTTTTTTTAAAAAAGGTAATTTTCGCAGGATGTGTGGGTCAAATATGGTGAGTTTTGAAGCATGTTAAGTGGGTCAAATTACAGTTTGTTGTGGCGGCGGAAGAATAAAGAATAATAAAACGAACGAATAACAATAGGTCCTTATGTCCCATTGCATAAGGACTCCCTTCGGGAGTCCTTTTGCAATGGGCCATTGCGGGCCCTAATTATGCAGATTATCATGACCATACCAATGCTCTGTTTATTAAATTAAAAACATTAAAACTGCACGATCTTGTTGACCTCAACACTGCTATTGTGACGTACAAAGCTCATAACCACATGCTGCCTCGGTGTCTACAGGAGAGGTTCAAACCCAGAGAGAATCCCTATGACCTCAGAGGTTCAGCTGTCTTCCAGAAAGCTAAGATAAGAACAAGCTTAAAAAGTAGATGTGTTTCTGTCAGGGGGGTTCAACTGTGGAACAGCTTGGATGATTCCTTCAAATGTTCCAGGTCCATTCACACATTTAAAAAACACTTTAAGACCAATGTCTTGGAAAAATATATCACTCTTGAATCAACACAGTAGTTAATAATATGATCAATGTTAATTAAAATACTAAATGTGGGATATAAATAATAATGGAAGTATAATTGTTTGTATATAGTATATAAATTGGTACAAAGGTTTAACACGCGTATAAGGATATTTCACATGCCTTTACTGTGTATATAATTGAACAGTGTTCATATTGTGTATAATGTGTATTTATAATATGTTGTACAAAAGACATTTCATAGTTTTTGGAAGTTCATCTTGTACTTGACATTGTTTATAGGGTTAGGCGCTATAAGTGTTCAACTTCAGCCTAAACCCTTTCGGTCTGCAACATTTTCATTTTCAATCTATGAATGTACAACTGTTTGTTTATTTTGTTGACCATTGACCGAAGAAGAAGAATAAACTAAAGGACTCCAATTTAAGGTGCGGTAGTGAAAACAAATATGGAATGAAATGAAAGTAGTGGTAATAAAGATAAAAAAAATAAGAATTGAAATAAACAGACTACTATCCAATAAAAACAATAAGCAATCCTGTACAATATACAAAATACTGTACAATATACAGAACAAAACAAGAGTAGCAGAGTAATAAAGTACCGTATTTTTCGGACTATAAGTCGCAGTTTTTTTCATAGTTTAGCGACTTATGTGTGAAATTATTAACACATTACCGTAAAATATCAAATAATATTATTTAGCTCATTCACGTAAGAGACTAGACGTATAAGATTTCATGGGATTTAGCGATTAGGAGTGACAGATTGTTTGGTAAACGTATAGCATGTTCTATATGTTATAGTTATTTGAATGACTCTTACCATAATATGTTACGTTAACATACCAGTTGGTTATTTATGCCTCATATAACGTACATTTATTCAGCCTGTTGTTCACTATTCTTTATTTATTTTAAATTGTCTTTCAAATGTCTATTCTTGGTGTTGGCTTTTATCAAATACATTTCCCCAAAAAATGCGACTTATACTCCAGTGCAACTTATATGTTTTTTCCTTCTTTATTATGCATTTTCGGCCACTTATACTCTGAAAAATACGATAAATTTGCTGGTAATGTTTTACTTTTAGCCTTAAACATGACACATAATGTCTGTAACCTTACTAGCTCCTGTAGTTTCAATAGACCAGAATTAATAAATAGTATGTTAGTGTGATCTAGATAATCTGCTTTATGAATAATCCTCATAGCTCTTTTCTGTAGTTGATACAATGCCTTTATTAGGGACCGAATGTCCCTTCGGGACAGAGGACCTTATTGAATTTCTAGCATTTTATTATTATTATTCTTTATTCTTTATTATTATACCGCCGCCTCTTTGAGCTGTAATTTGACCCCCTTAACATGCTTCAAAACTCACCAAATTGGACACACACACATCAGGACTGGCGAAAATTGCGATCTAATCAAAAAACCAAACCCCAAAACTCAAAACTGCCTCTAACTCCCAGTAGGAATGTCGTAGAGACATGAAACATGAAAACCTCTATGTAGGTCTCACTTAGACCTATATTTCATACACTGACAACCCCCAGCAAAAATATTATGTTACGTAATATGTTACGTTAACATACCAGTTGGTTATTTATGCCTCATATAACGTACACTTATTCAGCCTGTTGTTCACTATTCTTTATTTATTTTAAATTGCCTTTCAAATGTCTATTCTTGGTGTTGGCTTTTATCAAATACATTTCCCCAAAAAATGCGACTTATACTCCAGTGCGGCTTATATGTTTTTTCCTTCTTTATTATGCATTTTCGGCCACTTATACTCCGAAAAATACGATAAATTTGCTGGTAATGTTTTACTTTTAGCCTTAAACATGACACATAATGTCTGTAACCTTACTAGCTCCTGTAGTTTCAATAGACCAGAATTAATAAATAGTATGTTAGTGTGTTCTAGATAATCTGCTTTATGAATAATCCTCATAGCTCTTTTCTGTAGTTGATACAATGCCTTTATTAGGGACCGAATGTCCCTTCGGGACAGAGGACCTTATTGAATTTCTAGCGTTTTATTATTATTATTCTTTATTCTTTATTATTATACCGCCGCCTCTTTGAGCTGTAATTTGACCCCCTTAACATGCTTCAAAACTCACCAAATTGGACACACACACATCGGGACTGGCGAAAATTGCGATCTAATCAAAAAACCAAACCCCAAAACTCAAAACTGCCTCTAACTCCCAGTAGGAATGTCGTAGAGACATGAAACATGAAAACCTCTATGTAGGTCTCACTTAGACCTATATTTCATACACTGACAACCCCCAGCAAAAATATTATGTTACGTAATATGTTACGTTAACATACCAGGCACGTTCTCAGTTGGTTATTTATGCCTCATATAACGTACACTTATTCAGCCTGTTGTTCACTATTCTTTATTTATTTTAATTTGCCTTTCAAATGTCTATTCTTGCTGTTGGCTTTTATCAAATACATTTCCCCCAAAAATGCGACTTATACTCCAGTGCGGCTTAAATGTTTTTTCCTTCTTTATTATGCATTTTCGGCCACTTATACTCCGAAAAATACGATAAATTTGCTGGTAATGTTTTACTTTTAGCCTTAAACATGACACATAATGTCTGTAACCTTACTAGCTCCTGTAGTTTCAATAGACCAGAATTAATAAATAGTATGTTAGTGTGATCTAGATAATATGCTTTATGAATAATCCTCATAGCTCTTTTCTGTAGTTGATACAATGCCTTTATTAGGGACCGAATGTCCCTTCGGGACAGAGGACCTTATTGAATTTCTAGCGTTTTATTATTATTATTCTTTATTCTTTATTATTATACCGCCGCCTCTTTGAGCTGTAATTTGACCCCCTTAACATGCTTCAAAACTCACCAAATTGGACACACACACATCAGGACTGGCGAAAATTGCGATCTAATCAAAAAAACAAACCCCAAAACTCAAAACTGCCTCTAACTCCCAGTAGGAATGTCGTAGAGACATGAAACATGAAAACCTCTATGTAGGTCTCACTTAGACCTAGATTTCATACACTGACAACCCCCAGCAAAAATATTATGTTACGTAATATGTTACGTTAACATACCAGGCACGTTCTCAGTTGGTTATTTATGCCTCATATAACGTACACTTATTCAGCCTGTTGTTCACTATTCTTTATTTATTTTAAATTGCCTTTCAAATGTCTATTCTTGCTGTTGGCTTTTATCAAATACATTTCCCCCAAAAATGCGACTTATACTCCAGTGCGATTTATATGTTTTTTTCCTTCTTTATTATGCATTTTCGGCCGGTGCGACTTATACTCCGAAAAATACGGTAATAACAATCAGTGTCGGACGTATTGCACTCGAAGGGTAATATTGCACAGTAGGGTATCAGGGTAGGATATTGTATAGGGGTGAATTATTTATTACAAGTTTAAGTTCAAGATGGTGACAGCTCTGGGGTGTTTTCAAATGACCAGTCTTGAACTATGCAAAGTATTTCAATTAGGGATGTCCCGATCCAGGTTTTTGCACTTCCGATCCGATACCGATATTGTTTTTGCACTTCTGATCCGATACCGATACTGACCGATACCGATACTGACCAATAATGGCCTATCCGAGCATGTATTAAAGTTTAAAGTTATTTAGCCTACTTAGTTGTCAGAATCATGTTGAAAAGGGTTTTAGTACTTTTGATAACAACTAGCCAGCTGAATTAGGTGAGTTTGAATAATACACAATGGTTGGTAACAAGAAACTGACCTGTTTATTCAAGGATAAACACAAAATAGACAAAATTATACATGACAAACAGAAATGGCATCATTGAACTAGGGCTGGGCGATATGGCCTTTTTTTAATATTGCGATATTTTAAGGCCATATTGCGATACACGATATATATCTCGATATTTTGCCTTAGCCTTGAATGAACACTTGATGCATATAATCACAGCAGTATGATGATTCTATGTGTTTTGATTGATTGATTGAGACTTTTATTAGTAGGTTGCACAGTGAAGTACATATTCCGTACAATTGACCACTAAATGGTAACACCCCAATAAGTTTTTCAACTTGTTTAAGTCGGGGTCCACTTAAATTGATTCATGATACAGATATATACTATCAGATATATACTATCATCATAATACAGTCATCACACAAGATCATCACATTGAATTATTTACATTATTTATAATCCAGGGTGTGGAGGGGGGCGCCGGATGTAAGTGTCAAAAAGACAGCCAAAAGAGTTTGATATGAGAATAAATCTAAAGTTAAAATATAGGGTAGAAATGCACCCATTTGCAGGAAATGTAGTCTTGATTTTCAACATTTTCTTTCAAGGCTTGCATGTCTACATTAAAACATTCTTCTTCATACTGCATTAATATATGCTACTTTTAAACTTTCATGCAGAGAGAGAAATCACAACTAAAAAAAAATCACTATTTTTTTCATACGGTGTTGATGTGGAAATGTTTGCCTCGGCGATGGTGTGGACGTGTGGCACCGAATGGAGATAAGCGTCTCGACAGACGTTACAATATTTGAACAATGATGACGAAAACTGTTTTCTCTGTCGTGTCCGTGTGTCGAAAATTGTTATGCGCTTATTTTTTTATTTGATTTTGTGCGTGGCATAGATTTGCCACGCGCAGAGGACGCTTGAGCAGGCGCGCACCTTAGCGGCTGCGCTAGCATCACAGCTAACGTTAGCCATGCTGCTACCTCGCTCTCTGCTGGCAGAGGGCGTATACGTATGTGACGTATGACGTGACAATATGTGACGTGTGTAAGAAGGTGCGCTCGCTGTCTGTAAGAGGGAGACACAGGAAAGAGTGAGAAGAGCCTGTAGTGTAATGCCACCAGCTAAAAGCAACTGCGTGAGAATCCACAGACCTGTGGATGTGTTGAAGGTGTGCTGGAAAATGCGGAACGGAAATTAGGGAGCAGCAGAAAAGTGGAATGTATTATTTAAATAGGTGCGTTGGAAAACACGGACCGGAGTTTTTTTTTAAACTGGATCTGGATCGGCATTTTCCCATGCCTTGCCGATACGCATTTTTTTGCAAATATCGGCGGCCGATCCGATCCAAATATCGGATCGGGACATCCCTAATTTCAATGGTTGGAATCTTTGCTTTTGCACAATATACTAGTTACTATGGTAATGTAATTAGTTACTATGGTGAGTAAGTCACAGCAGCTCAGACGAGGCACCAAGCAGTGTGGGTGGGGAGCGTTTCCACAGAGTGTTTCCAGAGCGGCCAGTCTGAAATGTGGGTGTCAGGGACAGACGCAGAAGGAGAATTTTACAACAAAGTTCTAAAGCTTAGTGATGTATCAGATTGTAGGTGGGTTTATTTTATTTTTTTATCCTTTTGTTGCGTTTCGCTTGATTGTAAAATATGTCGATGGAGAGGGGGTGTGACGTCAATATTCAGTGTTTTATCAGTCATAGTTAATATTGTAACATTCTTTATTTTCATGTACATTCTGGGTGGCTCATTCAGTAAAAAAAATGTAAAATTCCATTCCGTTTTTTTAACGCGGTCTGTCATAACGTTTTTAGCTTTCAATCAGACATTATTGTGAGGTTTTGTATTCGTGTTCCTAAAAATCAGATATACTGGCCCCCCAGACACACATTTTTCTCTAAATTTGGCCCCCGGAGTCAAAATAATTGCCCAGGCTTGCTGTAACATAAGAAAATGTGGAAAAAGTGCAGCTGTGTGAATACTTTCAGGAGGCACTGTAGAAGAAGTAGACTTGCTCTGGCTACTTCCATCTTGCCTCACACAGGTCAGGTTTCGTGAAAGAATCACCCTTCTGAGAGGGAACCACGAGAGCAGACAGATCACATACGTGTACGGCTTCTATGACGAGTGCCTGATGAAATATGGAAACGTCAACGTTTGGAAGTACTTTACGGATCTTTTCGATTATCTGCCCCTGACTGCCCTGGTAGACAACCGGGTGAGAGTCTCTAGTGCAGATTGCAGGTAATGACGTCATGTGACGCACTACATTTCACTCTTGTCTTTTAGATTCTGTGCCTACATGGAGGATTGTCTCCTTCAACAGTCACACTGGAACACATCCGAGACCTGGATCGCATGCAGGAGGTTCCTCACGAGGTACAAAGGTCCTGTTCGGTGGAACTTCTTAAAAATCAAACCTGAAACACCGATCGTCCAATTTGTTGTGTAATGTAAATGTCTTTTAACAGTACGGATAAAAAAATCAAACACTTATTTGCTTCCGTACATACAGGTAAAAGCCAGTAAATTAGAATATTTTGAAAAACTTGATTTATTTCAGTAATTGCATTCAAAAGGTGTAACTTGTACATTATATTTATTCATTGCACACAGACTGATGCATTCAAATGTTTATTTCATTTAATTTTGATGATTTGAAGTGGCAACAAATGAAAATCCAAAATTCCGTGTGTCACAAAATTAGAATATTACTTAAGGCTAATACAAAAAAGGGATTTTTAGAAATGTTGGCCAACTGAAAAGTATGAAAATGAAAAATATGAGCATGTACAATACTCAATACTTGGTTGGAGCTCCTTTTGCCTCAATTACTGCGTTAATGCGGCGTGGCATGGAGTCGATGAGTTTCTGGCACTGCTCAGGTGTTATGAGAGCCCAGGTTGCTCTGATAGTGGCCTTCAACTCTTCTGCGTTTTTGGGTCTGGCATTCTGCATCTTCCTTTTCACAATACCCCACAGATTTTCTATGGGGCTAAGGTCAGGGGAGTTGGCGGGCCAATTTAGAACAGAAATACCATGGTCCTTAAACCAGGCACGGGTAGATTTTGCGCTGTGTGCAGGCGCCAAGTCCTGTTGGAACTTGAAATCTCCATCTCCATAGAGCAGGTCAGCAGCAGGAAGCATGAAGTGCTCTAAAACTTGCTGGTAGACGGCTGCGTTGACCTTGGATCTCAGGAAACAGAGTGGACCGACACCAGCAGATGACATGGCACCCCAAACCATCACCCAACCATGCAAATTTTGCATTTCCTTTGGAAATCGAGGTCCCAGAGTCTGGAGGAAGACAGGAGAGGCACAGGATCCACGTTGCCTGAAGTCTAGTGTAAAGTTTCCACCATCAGTGATGGTTTGGGGTGCCATGTCATCTGCTGTTTCCTGAGATCCAGGGTCAACGCAGCCGTCTACCAGCAAGTTTTAGAGCACTTCATGCTTCCTGCTGCTGACCTGCTCTATGGAGATGGAGATTTCAAGTTCCAACAGGACTTGGCGCCTGCACACAGCGCAAAATCTACCCGTGCCTGGTTTACGGACCATGGTATTTCTGTTCTAAATTGGCCCGCCAACTCCCCTGACCTTAGCCCCATAGAAAATCTGTGGGGTATTGTGAAAAGGAAGATGCAGAATGCCAGACCCAAAAACGCAGAAGAGTTGAAGGCCACTATCAGAGCAACCTGGGCTCTCATAACACCTGAGCAGTGCCAGAAACTCATCGACTCCATGCCACGCCGCATTAACGCAGTAATTGAGGCAAAAGGAGCTCCAACCAAGTATTGAGTATTGTACATGCTCATATTTTTCATTTTCATACTTTTCAGTTGGCCAACATTTCTAAAAATCCCTTTTTTGTATTATCCTTAAGTAATATTCTAATTTTGTGACACACGGAATTTTGGATTTTCATTTGTTGCCACTTCAAATCATCAAAATTAAATGAAATAAACATTTGAATGCATCAGTCTGTGTGCAATGAATAAATATAATGTACAAGTTACACCTTTTGAATGCAATTACTGAAATAAATCAAGTTTTTCAAAATATTCTAATTTACTGGCTTTTACCTGTATACTGTATTTGGGTGTTGAGATTCGGAACTAAGCATTTAGTTACATAACCAAGTCACTTTAGTGTTAGCTGCCTATGTCAGAAAATGGCAGCAAGCCAAATGCCTGAGCTGTCAGCTCGTTGTCCAGCACGACTCCTAATGGGGAACTGCACTTTTTTTTTTTTAATGTTTTTTGCCCATCATTCATGATCTTTCTCTTTTCTGTGCATTCCGACGCCACCGCTGAAGTGGCAGATGGGATGCATCTGCTCTGTGCTCTGCTAATTACTTTTACTTAGAGATGTCCGATAATGGCTTTTTTGCTGATATCCGATATTGTCCAACTCTTAATTACTGATTCCGATATCAACCGATACCGATATATACAGTGGTGGAATTAACACATTATTATGCCTCATTTTGTTGTGATGCCCTGCTGGATGCATTAAACAATGTAACAAGGTTTTCCAAAATAAATCAACTCAAGTTATGGGAAAAAATGCCAACATGGCACTGCCATATTTATTATTGAAGTCACAAAGTGCCATCCATCCATCCATCCATCTTCTTCCGCTTATCCGAGGTCGGGTCGCGGGGGCAGCAGCCTAAGCAGGGAAGCCCAGACTTCCCTCTCCCCAGCCACTTCGTCCAGCTCTTCCTGTGGGACCCCGAGGCGTTCCCAGGCCAGCCGGGAGACATAGTCTTCCCAACGTGTCCTGGGTCTTCCCCGCGGCCTCCTACCGGTCGGACGTGCCCTAAACACCTCCCGAGGGAGGCGATCGGGTGGCATCCTGACCAGATGCCCGAACCACCTCATCTGGCTCCTCTCGATGTGGAGGAGCAGCGGCTTTACTTTAAGCTCCCCCCGGATGACAGAGCTTCTCACCCTATCTCTAAGGGAGAGCCCCGCCACCTGGCGGAGGAAACTCATTTCGGTCGCTTGTACCCGTGATCTTGTCCTTTCGGTCATAACCCAAAGCTCATGACCATAGGTGAGGATGGGAACGTAGATCGACCGGTAAATTGAGAGCTTTGCCTTCCGGCTCAGCTCTTTCTTCACCACAACGGATCGATACAGCGTCCGCATTACTGAAGACGCCGCACCGATCCGCCTGTCGATCTCACGATCCACTCTTCCCTCACTCGTGAACAAGACTCCAAGGTACTTGAACTCCTCCACTTGGGGCAGGGTCTCCTCCCCAACCCGAAGATGGCATTCCACCCTTTTCCGGGCGAGAACCATGGACTCGGACTTGGAGGTGCTGATTCTCATCCCAGTCGCTTCACACTCGGCTGCGAACCGATCCAGCGAGAGCTGAAGATCCTGGACAGATGAAGCCATCAGGACCACATCATCTGCAAAAAGCAGAGACCTAATCCTGCAGCCACCAAACCGGATCCCCTCAACGCCTTGACTGCGCCTAGAAATTCTGTCCATAAAAGTTATGAACAGAATGGGTGACAAAGGGTAGCCTTGGCGGAGTCCAACCCTCACTGGAAACGTGTCCGACTTACTGCCGGCAATGCGGACCAAGCTCTGACACTGATCATACAGGGAGCGGACCGCCAAAATCAGACAGTCCGATACCCCATACTCCCCGAGCACTCCCCACAGGACTTCCCGAGGGACACGGTCGAATGCCTTCTCCAAGTCCACAAAGCACATGTAGACTGGTTGGGCAAACTCCCATGCACCCTCAAGGACCCTGCCGAGAGTATAGAGCTGGTCCACAGTTCCACGACCAGGACGAAAACCACACTGTTCCTCCTGAATCCGAGGTTCGACTATCCGGCGTAGCCTCCTCTCCAGTACACCTGAATAGACCTTACCGGGAAGGCTGAGGAGTGTGATCCCACGATAGTTAGAACACACCCTCCGGTTCCCCTTCTTAAAGAGAGGAACCACCACCCCGGTCTGCCAATCCAGAGGTACCGGCCCCGATGTCCACGCAAAATAGCCACCATTTGCTCTGATTACTGCTTTGCACACTCTTGGCATTCTCTCGATGAGCTTCAAGAGGTAGTCACCTGAAATGGTTTTCACTTCACAGGTGTGCCTTATCAGGGTTGATTAGTGGAATGTCTTGCTTTATCAATGGGGTTGGAGCCATCAGTTGTGTTGTGAATGAGAAGGTGTGTCCAAACGTTTAGCATGTACTGTAGATATTAGAGATGCGCGGTTTGCGGACACAACCGCGGAGTCCGCGGATTATCCGCGGGTCGGGCGGTTGAAATAAAAAAAAAATTAGATTTTATCCGCGGGTCGGGTCGGGCGGTTGAAATAAAAAAAAAATTAGATTTTAAATAGATTCAGGCGGGTGGCAGTTAAACCAATTCGGAAATATATATACATAGTTAAATGTTGTTACCCACATACGAAAAACGAGCAGGCACCTGCAGCATATGCCACAACAGACGAAGAAAAAAAAAAGAGATGGACACTTTTACGGAGCGGAGAAGGGACACCTCGCCGGGGTCGGGGACCGAGGTCCCTTCCCCCGAGAGGGCCCCACCGGGAGCCGTAGCTGAGGTGATCCGCGAGAAGGGCCCGATGCACGTCCAGGGCCACCACCGCGCCCACCGCACCGACACCCCGCCTCATCCGCCTTCGCCGCGGCCGGCGTCACGCGCAGCAGGTAAGCAGCTTACCTGCCCGCCACCCCCGTGGCCGGGGGCTCGTAACAGGGGTCACTCCGCGCGCTCCGCCCGCGCAGCTTACCTGCCCGCCACCCCCGTTGCCGGGGGCGCGTAACAGGGGTCACTCCGCGCGCAGTGCGCTCACGAAAGGGGTGGGGCTCACCCTGGTGAGCCGAGTGGGCCACTTTTGGTAAGCAGAACTGGCGCTGCGGGATGAACCGAACGCCGGGTTAAGGCGCCCGATGCCGACGCTCATCAGACCCCAGAAAAGGTGTTGGTTGATATAGACAGCAGGACGGTGGCCATGGGAGTCGGAACCCGCTAAGGAGTGTGTAACAACCCACCTGCCGAATCAACTAGCCCTGAAAATGGATGGCGCTGGAGCGTCAGGCCCATACCCGGCCGTCGCCGGCAGCGAGAGCCGCGAGGGCTAGGCCGCGACGAGTAGGATGGCCGCCGCGGTGCGCGTTGAAGCCTCGGGCGCGAGCCCGGGTGGAGCCGCCGCGGGCGCGAGGGACATCGCACCTCCACGCGCTTGGAGGTGCGCTCAGCGCGGCTCCCAGATGATTGCGCACTGGTGTGCGTCTGGGCCGTGACAGCGTGGCACGCATTGAATGTCTCTGCTGCATTGGATCAGTCTCCTTTCTTTAACAGGCAAAAGCTTTATAACCTCACTAATGCCTTGCATCGTCTATATTAGATATATAACAACGGGCGGGTGCGGTTTTGATTAAATGTTAGTTCGGGTGATGGCGGATGGTTGACGACTTTTGTGATGCGGTTGCGGATGAAATAATTGCCTATCCGCGCATCTCTAGTAGATATAAAACTTAAGCTGCAGTTTTCTGGGTGAATCTTTAATTTTAATTTTCGAACACCCATCCGCTGCTCAGAACAGGTCTGTTTCGAGGGGATTCTAGTGTTTTTATCCTTCGTTTTATATCCTTTAATGTTGGTCACATGCGAACAGCAGACAACACTGTTTTGTCCACCTTTTTTTTTTTTAATTTAGGGTCCAATGTGTGACTTGCTATGGTCCGATCCAGATGACCACTATGGATGGGGCATCTCTCTCCGTGGCGCTGGTTACACCTTCGGCCAGGACATTTCAGAGACTTTCAACCACGCCAATGACCTCAGTGTGATTTGTCGAGCCCACCAGCTGGAGATGGAGGTGATCATTTCTGATACTGCTCTTATGTTGGATCTTATTTGTGCTCACAATGGTTTTACTGTATCTCCTGGAAGGGTTACTTGTGTTGCCAGCTGTTTAAGCAGTAATGTTTGTGTTGTGTCTCATGGACTCACCAGTTTTGGAGGATGTTCATTCAGTTTCATTTTGTAGGAAAAAAAAAGCAGATAACAGACATCACACAAAACTAGTCATTTCAAATATCAACTTTCTAACTTTTAAGAAACACTAAAATGAATCGAGAATATAAATTGTGGCGGTCAGTAATAGTTTCACCCTGTACATTTTCATATGTAAAGCTAACACCTCCTTTAGATTCAATCTGGTTATTAGTTGGCAGTTAAAAAGGAGTCTTTACACCTTGGAGCAGGGACGTGCACATGATTATAAAGGGGCAGGGGCTCAAAGTCAGAAAAGGGCAGGACATTTATTTTTGCTCCTTTACACAATATGGAAATTAATGTAAAATTAAATTTGCTAATAGGAAGCTAACTATACAACCAGGGGCGCCGCTAGGGATTTTGGGCCCCATGAAAAGAATCTTTACAGGGCCCCCAACACAGTGTCATTATTTTTTCTGTATTATAATTTCATCATCATTAGGGGCCTCTCTGGGCCGTCCTCCATCATGGGCCCCTAGAATCCGTCTCCTTTACCCCCCCTTTTCGGCGCCCCTGTATACAACTATACTATACTGCAATTCTTGATAAGACCTCTTCTCCTACATCACTTGTAGCTCCTTCAACTTCGCCCTCATCTATGGCTTCCTCTGCAGTAGTATTATCATCTGCCTCCCTTCCTGTGGATTCTTCCTCCCCAACATTTACCGGGATTTCTATGGCTTCCTCTGTGTCAGGAGTTGCATCTAAAGCCTCTTTTCTCTCAGGTGTTGCTTCTACACTCTCCCTCTCTCTCAGGTGTGGCACTTTCTGAGGTCTGTGGTCTTTCTTGAATTCTGGTGCTAGTACTTGGTTTTAGCCATGCATTAAGAGGTCTGCTACCCTTAGCTGCTTCCTGACGCTCTTTCTCCTTCCTTTTCTGTATCCTTTCTTTTTTTGGCATTGTGCTGCAGGCATAATCAACATGAATCAAGTTTAAATACAGATGGTAATATTAATAGATAACCTACATCTTATATCCCCAGAATGCTGAAATTATTACTATTAATAATAATAATAATAGTAATTATTATTATTATTATCATTATCATTATTCTTCTTCTTATTATTGTTATTATTATCATTATTATTATTATTATTTTGTTAACCCACACAGTAATAGCAAAGTCACAATAAACTTTATATCTAAACCTCTACTGTGAGAGAAATGTGATCCGCCGTAAACACAGTGCATTTTATTTTGAAAATTAACCTAGTGTTTTATTTTGTATTTTGTACACTACTTCCTGTCCCGCACGATCCGCTCTGCTCTGTGCGGAAATGATGTGCCGTGCTCAATTGATGTGCCGTGCTCCGACGTCCGGCAAAAACAGAAGCTGACACATTGAATAATAGAATAATACAGCGTTTTTCTGAA
The DNA here is from genome assembly GCF_033978685.3 of Nerophis lumbriciformis. NCBI lineage: Eukaryota > Metazoa > Chordata > Actinopteri > Syngnathiformes > Syngnathidae > Nerophis > Nerophis lumbriciformis. The sequence continues at coordinate 23,293,883 of NC_084583.2, read as the reverse complement.
ATATTACCCACATTAGATGCTGAATAAGTGGACAGCGACTAGACCATAACTCACAGGTTCAAGTTGCTCCACTGTCACGTCTCCTCAGGGGCGCAGTTGGCTCTCTCTCCTCTCACTTACTCACTCACTCGCCCTCTCTCTCTCTCTCTCTGGCGGAAGCGGCAGGCTCAAACAACCCGATATTACAAGAAAACGTGGAGTTTTTGTACCGCTGTTTTTTTGTTTGTTTGTTTTTTACATCCCTGACAGGAATTTATTAATGTTGTTTAAAGAAAAGAAAAAAAAACACACACAGGCAGAGGGCACTTTTTAAGACGAGGCAAAAAAGGGCAGGGGCTCAAGCACCCATAGGGCCCTATGTGTGCACGTGCCTGCCTTGGAGAGCTGTTGCACCAGGTGGATTGACATGAATCGCGACTCAAAACACCCGTGATGTCAATTGGAATGAAGGAGAGGATTATCAAACGTCTTCAAAAAGGTAAATCAACCAAAGTTGCAAAATACGCTGATTGTTCACAGTCAGCTCTGTCTAAAATCTGGACCAAGGACAAACATCATGGGAAGGTTGTAAGAGGCATGTATACCGGTAGACCAAGAAAAACATCATAGCGTCAAAACTAGAGATGTCCGATAATATCGGACTGCCGATATTATCAGCCTATAAATGCTTTAAAATGTAATATCGGAAATTATCAGTATCGGTTTCAAAAAGTAAAATTTACGACTTTTTGAAACGTCACTGTACGGAGTGGTACACGGACATAGGGAGAAGTACAGAGCGCCTATAAACCTTAAAGGCACTGCCTTTGCGTGCCGGCCCAATCACATAATATCTACGGCTTTTCACACACACAAGTGAATGCCATTCATACTTAGTCAACAGCCATACAGGTCACACTGAGGGTGGCCGTATAAACAACTTTAACACTGTTACAAATATGCGCCACACTGTGAACTCACACCAAACAAGAATGACAAACACATTTCGGGAGAACATCCGCACCGTAACACAACATAAACACAACAGAACAAATACCCAGAACCCCTTACAGCATTAACTCTTCCGGGACGCTATAATATACACCCCCCCCGCTACCCTCTACCCCAAAACCCCGCCCACCTCAACCTCCTCATGCTCTCTCAGGGAGAGCATGTCCCAAATTCCAAGCTGCTGTTGTGAGGCATGTTAGAAAAAAGAATGCCCTTTGTGACTTCAATAATAAATATGGCAGTGCCATGTTGGCATTTTTTTCCCATAACTTGAGGTGATTTATTTTGGAAAACCTTGTTACATTGTTTAATGCATCCAGCGCGGCATCACAACAAAATTAAGCATAATAATGTGTTAATTCCACGACTGTATACATCGGTATCGGTTGATATCGGAATCGGTAATTAAGAGTTGGACGATATCGGAATATCGGATATCGGCAAAAAAGCCATTATCGGACATCTCTAGTCAAAACAGAAAACTTAAAACAGTCTTAAAAATGTCTTAAAAACAGAAAATGCACAACAAAACAAATAAAGAATAAATGTGTGGAAAATAGAGTACCATGTAAATGAAGACCCCCATTAACATCTAAGGCCCCGTTTACACTAAGCCGAATAAGGTTATCCAGGGTAAATCACACCTAACCTTATCCGTATCCACACACAACAATGCCACCGTTTAAGACCCCGCCCCCCCTCTGTCCGCCGGCGCAATGCAACCTAGTACGCATGCACGAAAAAAATTAATACAAATTTTAAAAAAAAATTAAAAAGCGTCCATCTGCTCCTAGCTCTCCAGTAGATGACTTTACTTCACTGTGAAGTTATTTAAAAGAGCTATATTGTAAATAGTTTGCTGTGCATTTTACATTTGTTTGCTGTGTTTTGTGTGCAAGTTTTTAAACTAAAAGTGATCTCCTTTGAACAATATCCAGTGTTGTGGTATTTCAATTAACTACAATCCAGTGTGCTCCATCCATCCATCCATCCATCTTCTTCCGCTTATCTGAGGTCGGGTCGCGGGGGCAGCAGCCTAAGCAGGGAAGCCCAGACTTCCCTCTCCCCAGCCACTTCGTCCAGCTCTTCCCGGGGGATCCCGAGGCGTTCCCAGGCCAGCCGGGAGAGATAGTCTTCCCAACGTTTCTTCCCCGCGGCCTCCTACCGGTCGGACGTGCCCTAAACACCTCCCGAGGGAGGCGATCGGGTGGCATCCTGACCAGATGCCCGAACCACCTCATCTGGCTCCTCTCGATGTGGAGGAGCAGCGGCTTTACTTTGAGCTCCCCCCGGATGACAGAGCTTCTCACCCTATCTCTAAGGGAGAGCCCCGCCACTCGGCGAAGGAAACTCATTTCGGCCGCTTGTACCCGTGATCTTGTCCTTTCGGTCATGACCCAAAGCTCATGACCATAGGTGAGGATGGGAACGTAGATCGACCGGTAAATCGAGAGCTTTGCCTTCCGGCTCAGCTCCTTCTTCACCACAACGGATCGATACAGCGTCCGCATTACTGAAGACGCCGCACCGATCCGCCTGTCGATCTCACGATCCACTCTTCCCCCACTCGTGAACAAGACTCCGAGGTACTTGAACTCTTTTCCACTTGGGGCAAGATCTCCTCCCCAACCCGGAGATGGCACTCCACCCTTTTCCGGGAGAGAACCATGGACTCGGACTTGCAGGTGCTGATTCCCATCCCAGTCGCTTCACACTCGGCTGCGAACCGATCCAGTGAGAGCTGAAGATCTTGGCCGGAGGAAGCCATCAGGACCACATCATCTGCAAATAGCAGAGGCCTAATCCTGCAGCCACCAAACCAGATACCCTCAACGCCTTGACTGCGCCTAGAAATTCTGTCCATAAAGGTTATGAACAGAATCGGTGACAAAGGGCAGCCTTGGCGGAGTCCAACCCTCACTGGAAACGTGTCCGACTTACTGCCGGCAATGCGGACCAAGCTCTGACACTGATCATACAGGGAGCGAACTGCCACAATAAGACAGTCCGTTACCCCATACTCTCTGAGCACTCCCCACAGGACTTCCCGAGGGACACGGTCGAATGCCTTCTCCAAGTCCACAAAGCACATGTAGACTGGTTGGGCAAACTCCCATGCACCCTCAAGGACCCTGCCGAGAGTATAGAGCTGGTCCACAGTTCCACGACCAGGACGAAAACCACAGGTTCGACTATCCGGTGTAGCCTCCTCTCCAGTACACCTGAATAGACAATCTTCAATGCCTTTTGTTTATTTTTGGTTTAAGCATTAGATACCTTTTGACCTACACGCTGCCTCCCGCATATTGTGATCACCACAAACCGTGTTCCCGACATCTACAAAGCAACCTGCGCCACCTACTGATATGGAAGAGTATTACACGGTTACTCTGCCGATCTCTACACTGCGCAGACACTCAACAACGGCACATTATTTGGGGATTATAATTACTGATTTGCAAAAAATATTTTTAACCCAATTAGGTGAAATTACATAATCTCTCACGACACACCAGACACTATCTCACGGTACACTGATCCAAAATTGTAACTAGTTTCTGACTACCATAATTGATATTCTAGATTTATTTGAGTGTTTCTTAAAGCCAGAAAGTTGACATTGAAAATGATTATACTTCTGTGTCATGTCTATCTTCTTTTTTTTTTCTTCGACTGAATGACATTCTCCAGGACGGGTGATTCCATCATTGTTCCGTGACCAATGTAGGCTGACCATGTGACTCTCATCACTCAGGGCTTCAACTGGCACCATGACAAAAACGTTGTGACCATCTTCAGCGCACCGAATTATTGTTATCGCTGTGGCAACAAGGCGGCGATCATGGAACTTGAAAACACACTGAAATGCTCCTTGTAAGTCACACGTTTTCTTTCCTCACCTAAATATGTTGGCTATGTGACTGGAGTGGATCGACTAGACACTTCCTGACTATAATTCCGACTGACAAAAGATGGCTTTGTTTGCCAGCCAACAGTTTGATCCCGCCCCCCGCAAAGCAGCGCCCCAAGTGTCGTGGCGATCTCCGGACTACTTCCTTTAAAGATCTAAAGCTGGTGGCTACACACATCAACTGGGGATCCAGCACTGAAAACAATCTGATTGGCAAAAACAAATGGGAGGAACAATCAGAAATCTTTTCTGTTTGTGCGGTATTTACTTTTCAGTCACACAGTACATTATTGCAATGCTTGTTGCCAACAATAGCAATATTCAGTACATTCTGTTTTGCAGGCACAAATACACTAAGTGGAAGACAAAGGCTTCATCAATAGTTTGTCTATCGTGGTAAAATAACTGCTAATATAAATAAAACTTCCTCTAAATGGGTTAAACTTGTATAGCACTTTCCTACCTTCAAGGTACTCAAAGCGCTTTGACGCTATTTCCACATTCACATACTGATGGCGGGAGGTGCCTGCAAGGCTCTAACCATGACCCAAGAGTGAAATGTCTTGCCCAAGGACACAACTAGGATGACGGAAACTGGGGATTGAATTTGGAACCCTTAGATACAGATTTTTTTTTACACTTAAAATAAGTCGACGACTTCAGCAGTAGAAGCCACAAGTTTGGACACACCTTCTCCTCATCCAATGGTTTTTCTTTATTTTCATGACTATTGTAGATTGTCACTGAAGGCATCAAAACTATGAATGAACACATGTGGAGTTATGTACTTAACAAAAAAAAGGTGAAATAACTGAAAACATGTTTTATATTCTAGTTTCTTCAAAATAGCCACCCTTTGCTCTGATTACTGCTTTGCACACTCTTGGCATTCTCTCAATGAGCTTTAAGAGATAGTCATCTGAAATTGGTTTTCACTTCACAGGTGTGCCTTATGAGGGTTGATTAGTGGAATTTCTTGCTTTATCAATGGGGTTGGGACCATCAGTTGTGTTGTGAATGAGAAGGTGTGTCCAAACTTTTGGCCTGTACTGTATGTATATATATTAGAGATGCGCGGATAGGCAATTATTTCATCCGCAACCGCATCAGAAAGTCGTCAACCATCCGCCATCCACCCACTCTAACATTTGATCAGAACCGCGCCCGCCCGCACCCGCCCGTTGTTATACATCTAATATAGACGATGCAAGGCATTAGTGAGGTTATAAAGCTTTTGCCTGTTAAAGAAAGGAGACTGATCCAATGCAGCACAGACATTCGCGTGCCACGCTGTCACGACCCAGACGCACACCAGTGCGCAATCATATGGGAGCCGCGCTGAGCGCACCTCCAAGCGCGTCTCGCTGCCGGCGACGGCCGGGTATATGGGCCCGACGCTCCAGCGCCATCCATTTTCAGGGCTAGTTGATTCGGCAGGTGGGTTGTTACACACTCCTTAGCGGGTTCCGACTTCCATGGCCACCGTCCTGCTGTCTATATCAACCAGGGTGAGCCCCACCCCTTTCGTGAGCGCACTGCGCGCGGAGTGACCCCTGTTACGCGCCCCCGGCAACAGGGGTGGCGGGCAGGTAAGCTGCGCGGGCGGAGCGCGCGGAGTGACCCCTGTTACGAGCCCCCGGCCACGGGGGTGGCGGGCAGGTAAGCTGCTTACCTGCTGCGCGTGACGCCGGCCGCGGCGAAGGCGGACGAGGCGGGGTGTCGGTGCGGTGGGCGCGGTGGTGACCCTGGACGTGCGTCGGGCCCTTCTCGCGGATCGCCTCAGCTACGGCTCCCGGTGGGGCCCTCTCGGGGGAAGGGGCCTCGGTCCCGGACCCCGGCGAGGCGTCCCTTCTCCGCTCCGTAAAAGTGCCCATCTCTTTTTTTTTTTTTTCTTCTGTTGTGGCATATGCTGCAGGTGCCTGCTCATTTTTCATATGTGGGTAACAACATTTAACTATGTATATATATTTCCCAATTGGTTTAACTGCCACCCGCCTGAATCTATTTAAAATCTAATTTTTTTTTATTTCAACCGCCCGACCCGACCCGCGGATAAAATCTAATTTTTTTTAATTTCATCCGCCCGATCCGCGGATAATCCGCGGACTCCGCGGTTGTGCCCGCAAACCGCGCATCTCTAATATATATATATATATATATACATATTTTTTGGGGGGGCTTTTAATCCTTTAGACGCTAGTATGTTTACATGTCTCTAATGCTGGTACATACACACCGATATTCAACATCAATAGGAACGAAAGAAAATAGTACCAAGTTATGACATTTTGCTGCATGCTTTAAATGGGGAAAAGTCGCACAGTATGGTGGACAAATGTCGCCAGTCGTCCAAAGGGAAATGAAACTGTTCACCCCAAAAATTGTTAATTTGCTCATCATAGGAACTACAAAGCTTACATTTGCATTTAAACATCACTGAATTATTTTAGCAAGTTTAAAAAGTACATTTGTCTTAGCTCAT